>NW_024748502.1:313225-333225 GCF_018991925.1 Homarus americanus
CATTCTTATGTTCTTATGTTCCGGGTGTTGGTGGAGAAATACACTCATGACTCCTGAAACCTAGAGAGAGTAATAAAAAAAAAACAGCGGAGCACTCGCCTTCCTGACGGGTCATAAGTGATTTCTCGGTTTCTTGTAAATGCCTGCCCCTTGGCGGGTTAGTAGTTACAACCTTCGGGTTCTGTGTAGTTAGGACAGTTAGGATTATAGTATTTGTGTAGTATGACTAAAATCAGGATTTCTATTCCTCAGTGATTGCTATAATTTTGTCGGATGCCCTTAAGGCATGTTCATCGGTGCAAGTAACATTTTTTAGTGTTTTATGTGCCCCACTAAGTGATGTAGGATGCACGAAGGAATTGTTTCAGCTGAGTTCCTCGTTCTGGTGTCTGTTCTGGTGTAAGTAGTACTGCTGTATTAGTAGTCGTCTTCAAATGCAATAAATATATTTTAATATTTTTTTTATACCATGCATAAATTTTGTTTCCCATTGTAGCGTTATAAGCCTCGCTAAGAAGTACTCCAGTGCTTGTGTACAATTATTGATTCCGTCTGTAGTGTCGGAAGGAATAGAAGTGTCATCTTTTACCAGTACGTCTCATTAACCCCAATCACAGGTACTAGCTTTCCACAGTCACGGAGAATACTTTTATTTATTGTGTTTGTGCTGGTTCGGGATTTTCTCTGAGGTGCGCTTCCACTGCATTACCATCCACTATAACTAAAAAAACCAATACATTTAATACATTTAAGATGTTGTATTAATGCGGGTGAATTTGAATTGAAACCCCCGTAGGTTTTTGTAATCATTTATTCACAGATCTCTACAGTGTGACTCCTCTTTGTTACAACCTAAAGAAAATGTTCAAAGTTGCCCCCGTCTGCCTCAATGCAGACCTGTACACGTCGTACCATTGGTTGTCTGACGCGTTCCAGAATGCCTGGACTATGTTAAATTTGCTCTCACCTATCACGAACATGTGGGCATATGCAAAATCTGACATTTTACCACAGAGACATAGTGGTTTAGAATTATCCTAGGATTTCATCCTCCAATTTAATGTACTCTTTGCTGAATCACCCTGTATATACATAATGATATAACGTCCGTCATCTTTAGAGACAAGGACACTCAATAAAATATTATACATCGTTTCAATGGATTGCGAATTATATAATTATTTTATGCTGTAAGGGATAAATGGATCTCTCTCTCTCTCTCTCTCTCTCTCTCTCTCTCTCTCTCTCTCTCTCTCTCTCTCTTTCTGCTGTATACTATTTACCGATACGTCTTCCTCAAATATATTCATTTCATCCCTTGACAAAACCAGCTAGAAATTAGACTCGAATACAGAAGGACAACCAACGCCAACTTTTACTACGTGTGTGTGTGTGTGTGTGTGCCGCACAACGGTAAAAGCGTAATATTTCTAATGTACACAAGAGGAATGTGTACTGTACATACACTCTGTTATATTTTTACAACTATTTATTTTCCTGGTTTATTGTTAAAATGAGAGTATAGTTTGCAATGGTTATATTTGGATAGGCAGGTTTAATGCTACGTTGGCTATTAACGTTATACACAATGCTTCAATATGGCGAGATAGCATTTTTGTTGTTCAATATGCATGTATGTGCATGTTTAGGTTCGTATGCCAGAGCCACCCACCGGGGGTTAACAAATTAATCGGTGGCTACGTTCATGACATTTTTATCTGCATGACCTATAAAAGCTGTTTACCTTACGTGGCTATGTGCTTTTGACAGGTTTTTGTCAAGTATAAGCAGAATTTTGACAGGTTTTTACAGATTTTTTGCAAGTTTTTATCAACTACGCCTATTTGTATGTGTGGCCGAGCTTACAACATTAACACAGCTTTGATGTTGAGTGAAAGTATCTAGTTGAGGCAGAGTCACAAAGTTATTTTATGCCAATTTTAGTTTTTTTTTGTGCTTTAACTCTGGTCATTCAGTTCGGTACGTTCTTACAACAACAGTAACGAGAAAAAAATATATATATTATACGATTATTTTGTGAATGAGGACCTGAACGTCTCGTGTGGTACGATCTTGGGGGAAGATCCCCCTGACCCATCCACGACCAGCGGTAGGGGAGGACGACCCCGTAACAACGACCAGTAAAGTTGACGGACACTCTGTGGGGCATTAATAAGTCTGTATATAACAAGAACACCTTATGGCTTCCCCTTAAAACTTAGTGGATTCAACGAAACTTACAATATAATTATTAAGTAAGGGATCATGTTATTGCCGAAGATTCGAAATGAAATTACCCACCAAATTATCTTTGTTAGGAAAAGATTACAAGGAGGAAGAAATTTATTCACTTTGTTTGTATTTGTTTAATAATTTCTCTTATTACCTTCCAAGAATAGAAATCTATTTCCGAAAAATAAATGAGTATTGCTGAATTTTACCTCACTACACAACAGAACTCTGAATAAAACCTTAATAATATTGAATCTTGATACACAATGGTGTCTGATTTAAATTTATGATTAAACTCCATATGGCAACACAAGGGAAAGTGTGTGTGTGTGTGTGTGTGTGTGTGTGTGTGTTTTCACTTCAGGTGGTTAAACTACTCAACATACACATACATACAAGCACATACAGGTAGAGTACTTACCACCGTGAAACACCTGGATATTATAAATGAACAAAAATATCATTAATCTTTACATATTAAACGACTTGAAAAACAAAATAATATCGCGGCATCAACGTTATTAATAAATGGAGAGATACCATTACAGCAATTGTCACTGTAGAAGTATAGAAAGTATATCTAACTCAACATTACAGAGATACAGACACAAGTACAGTAGTTATCATGCAGTTAGTAATCACAATAATGTAAAAGTCTTCGCCACACACATTAACATTTAACACTCCATAGTAAGAGTCATCACCATACAGTATGTTAAAAACACAAAAACAGTCATCACCTCCTTTGTAACACCCATCACCCCTATTGTAGCACTCATCACCACATAGTAACAGTCATCACCACACAGTAAGTCATCACTACACAGTAAGTCATCACCACATAGTAACAGTCATTATCCCCTTGTAACACTCATCACCACACAGTAAGTCATCACCTCATAAAAACAGTCATCACCACTATTGTAACACTCATCAACACATAGTAAAATTCATCACCCATATAGCAACAGTCAATACCACAGAGTAAGTCATCACCACATAGTAACAGTCATCACCTACATTGTAACACTCATTACCACATAGTAACAGTCATCACCCCTATAGCAACAGTCATTACCACAGAGTAGTAAGTCATCACCACATAGTAACAACCGCCACCACATAGTGAGCCATCACTACATAGTAACAGTTAAGACCACATAGTAAGTCATCACCACATAGTAACAGTTAAGACCACATAGTAAGTCATCACCACACAGTACCAATCATCACCACATAACATAAGAACAAAAGAGTGGAGGAAACTGCAGTGGGCCTATTGGCCCATACTGGGCACTGTGGGCAGTCCAATTTACACCCAGCCCCTATTGCTCATATACGATTCCAACTTATGTTTGAACCTATCCAGCGTATTCGAGTTAATGATGATGTTTGGTAACTTGTTCCATTCATCCACTACTCTATTTCTAAGCCAATGTTTACCTATTTCACGCCTAAATCTAAATTTGTCTAATTTAAAACCATTGCTACGAGTTCGCTCCTGGTTGGATATTTTGAGTACCTTTGTAATGTCCCTTTTGTTTAGCCCTAATTTCCATCTATACACCTCTATCATATCGCCCCTCACTCTACATCTTTCGAGGGATTGCAAATTAAGATGCTTTAACCTGTCTCTGTACTCAAGGTTCCTGATGCCTGGGATTAGTCTTGCCATTCTCCTCTGAATTCTTTATAGGAATTCCATATCCATTCTGTATTACGGTGTCCAGAATTTAACTGCATAATCCAAGTGAGGTCACACAAGCGCAAGATATAGTTTTAGGATGACCTCTCTAGTCTTGTAACTAACATTCCTTGGTATGACCCCAAGTAATTCATTAGCCTTGTTTCGAGCAAATACGCATTGTTTACTTGGCTTAAGATTCCTACATATCATTATTCCTAAATCTTTCTCGCATTCGGATTTCTCTATACCATCGTTGTTCATCTGATATCTGGTTTCTCTGTTTACATCTCCTAGATTAAGTACTTTACATTTGTCCACATTGAATTTCATCTGTCATTGTCAGACCATTCGAAATTTTGTTTTAGATCTTCCTGTAGATTTAATTACACGCCCTATTTTAGTGTCATCAGCAAATTTACCTATGTTGTTGTCTACGCCGATCTCTATGTTGTTTATGTATATCATAAATAATAATGGTGCAAGTACTAAGCCTTGGGGTACTCCACTAGTGACGTTACACCAATCGGAGTTAGTGTCGTTAATGCTCACTCGCTGCTTCCTGTCCTGTAACCACGCACTATTCCATTTTAGAATATTTCCTTCAATGCCATGAGCCTCCACTTTTCTTATTAGTCTTGTGTGGGGGACTCTGTCGAAGGCTTTGCTAAAGTCAAGATATACCACATCATAGTCGTGCCCCTCGTCCACTAATTCGAAAACAGCTGAAAAGAATATTAATAGATTAGTTAGACATGAACGCCCACTTGTGAAGCCATGTTGGGAATCATTGATCAACTTGTGCTTCTCCAGGTTGTAAAGGCCTGGCCTGTATGATATAAATCCCTTGCCAGCCTAATCAGGTTATTATAAAAAGGAAAGTCAAGAACCATTGTTTCCAAGAAACAATAAACATCCGTTAGAGTTTGACATCTCTTTACTAAGAAAATAATCACAAAAAGTTAACTCTGACACCACTAACACAAATATTAAACAAACATTACTGGAGTCAAACAATTACTTAAAACAAAACAATCAATAAAACAAAGAACATGTATTTCCTACGGCTGTAGATGAATCTTCCCTCTAACCAGCACGGTGGAATGTTCTGGTAACTCGGTGGTCTGCTCTCAGGGGAATAGTCCAGGGCAGCTTCCTCACTTGGCGCCAGCATTGGTAGGCGGTGTCTTGCCACACAGGAGAGACGCCAGAGCACGGACGGTGGATAGGGCGTGGAGGAAATGGCGATAACGTGGCAGCCGCGGTAGTAGCTGGAGTAGGTGACCGGAGTTGACAGCAGAATGGTGAAGGACTAGGAAATAAGCCCACGAGCCCCAGGAACCTCAGATGAGTATACAACCAGAGTTGGAATCGAACAGCTGGGAAAAGTAACAGCTGTGGTGAAGGCTAGATCGTGTCTCGCTTGTGACGAGGCAGCAGCCACCTTCTCCCCCCCCCCCCTTAGTGGGGTAGGGAACAAGCAAACGAGTGGCGGACAATCTACCCGCTCGTTACAGCCCTTACACAAGTGATTTCTAATAGAGTTTGAAATTATTGGACGGTAGTTAGAGGATGGTGAACTATCTCCCTTCTTGAAAATCGGTATTACTTTCGCTATCCTCCAGGATTCTGGTACTACACCCGTTTTTAAGGACATGTTATACAAATTTGCTAAGGGCATACTAAGCACTTCCTTACATTCCTGTAATACTCTGGCAAATATCTCATCAGGACCTGGCGACTTATTAGGCTTTACCTTGTCTATTTGCTTACTAAGATCGTTACCGGTCACTACTATCTCGCTTAATCTATTTTCTTCACTATCTCTGTATATAGTCGGTGCCTCGGGTATCATGTTCTAATTTTCGGTGGTGAAAACTGTTGAAAAATATTTATTGAGATTATTGCTCATTTCTCCGTCGTTATCAGTTAGCTCGCCGGTATCTGACTGTATTGGTCCAATCTTTTCTCGTGTTTTAGTTTGATACTTTTTTTTTTTTTTAGTTTATTGGGCACCCCCTACATCCTGTGCAAAGTGAAGGGCAGAAGCGCTTACAGTGCCCATCTGGGAAGCATGCTAAGTTCGTGCTTGCCTTTATGTCTCATGAGTTAATTGCGTAGAAGCCTGAAGAGCCATAGGTTTTTGTCAGCAAGTTACTGGAAGCTCCAACAACTTTCCCTGAAGAAGAATTCTCAACTTTTCGATGAACAACAGGTACTTACTTTACTGCTAGGTGAACAGGGACCAAGGGGGCGAGGAAGTGTGTCCAAACAACATTCCACCGGCCCGGGAATCGAATTTGATACACTTGAAAGAATCCCTTGGGGTTTGACTTCGCCCCCTTGCTGCCTTCAGTTCATTATTCCTCTTTGCTTTTCTTATCTCGGTCTTAACCCTACTGACCAATACCTTATAATAATCTCGGAGGTAAACTTTACCACGATTTATTCTTCCACCTAAAGCCTTCCTTTGTCCAATAATATTCTCTGAATAATTATTTACCCATAGTACCAATCATCACCTCATAGTAACAGTCATCAACATATAGTAACAATCACCACTACACATTAAGTCATCACCACATAATAATACTCATCACCACCTAGTAACAGTCATCACCACACAGCAAATTCTCACCACATAGTAACAATCATCACCACATAATGACAATCATCACCAGATAGCAACAGTCATCGCCACATAGCAACAGTCATCACCACAGAGTAACAGTCATCACCAGATAGTAACAGTCATCACCCCATAGTAACAGTCATCATCACATAGTAACAGTCATCGCCCCATAGTAACAGTCATCACCACATAATAACTGTCATGACCCCCATAGTAACAGTCATCACCACATAGTAACAGTCATCATCACATAGTAACAGTCATCGCCACATAGCAACAGTCATCACCACAGAGTAACAGTCATCACCAGATAGTAACATTCATCACCACATAGTAATAGTCATCATCACATAGTAACAGTCATTACCAGATAGTAGCAGTCATCACCCCATAGTAACAGTCATCACCACATAATAACTGTCATGACCCCATAGTAACAGTCACCAACATATATTAACAGTCATCACCACATAGTAACAGTCATCATCACATAGTAACAGTCATCACCCCATAGTAACAGTTATCACCAAATAATATCAATCATCACCCCACAGTAACAGTTGTCACCACATAATAACAGTCATTACCCCATAGTAACAGTCATCGCCCCGTAGTAAGTCACCAACACATAGTGACAGTCATCACCCCATAGTAACAGTCATCACCTGTTACGCCGTCTCTTAATTTACTTTAATATCCAGGTTCTAGGCGTAACCAAACAAAAAGAAAGTGAAGTAAATCAAAAGGGAATAAAAATAAATAAAGTAAACCTTTAAGAATTTAATTAAATTAAATATTAACACAATAAAGAGCCTCGTAGGCTGTCACAACAAATTGATTCACTATCGAAACCTTTAAGACACAAATGAAACTAAACGTCGAAACATCAAAAGAGCTGCTTAAAATATATCGATTGAAAATAAAGCACTGGATTACGTTAACACTACATAAACATTTAAAATGACTAACACTGAAATTAACTAACATGAAACAACACTGAATTACTTAAATGTAACTAAGCAAGCACTGATGGACACATAAGAGACATAAATAGGTACTCACATAAATATACCACATTGGTGGTGACAGGAACAATCACAGAAATAAAATAAAGTATAAGTAACAGGTGACAAGTGTCACTCAAAAGAACGTGAACTCAATGACAAGGAGGACTGGACTGCCCTCAGTCAGTTCGTGGACTACTATATATATGGTCTTTTCTCGCCAGTGAGACCCGTCTGTGGGTCGTTTAACGATGAAGATGGCCGTTAGAGAACAAAGAATGCTTGTTACAATACTAAATGAAGAAATAAGATGGGCTTGAACAAATAATAACAGTTAAAACCTTAACAGCACAGGGTAAGGTGACTAGATTATATAATAGTAAATATAACACATCATTACAGGAATAATATGGAGCAACATGGAAGCATGTTATATATAAAAAAAATAAAAAAATACGACATGGTTGTAACACACCCCATAGTAATAGTTATCACCACATAATAACTGTCATCACACCATAGTAACAGTCATCACCCCATAGTGACAGTCATCACCCCATAGTAACAGTCATCACCCCATAGTAACAGTTATCATCACATAATAACTGTCATCACACCATAGTAACAGTCATCACCACATAGTAACAGTCATCACCAGATAGTAACAGTCACCAACACACAGTAACAGTCATCACCCCATAGTAACAGTCATCACCCCATAGTAACAGTCATCACCAGATATTAACAGTCACCAACACACAGTACCAGTCAATCACCCCATAGTAACAGTCAATCACCCCATAGTAAAAGTCATCACCAGATAGTAACAGTCACCAACAGATAGTAACAGTCATCAACACATAGTAACAGTCATCACCCCATAGTACAAACACACTAAGGAGCTCGTCTCTGCCTGCGTCTTCCCCCACAATATTATAAAGGAGCAGATTAATGAACGCCGTCATTTCTCACCATCTTGTTTGTCTTAAAAATCCGCCTCAGCTCAAGAACCCAAACGATTAATCTCCCGCTGATTTTTACACTGTTTTTGTAAAGAGAATCTCGACATGCGGCTAGTGTCTCTCTCTCTCTCTCTGATTTTGTTTAATTTTTTTTTTGGATTGTGTCTATTCAGCTCAGAGTCCGCCTGTCCTGATCTGACTGACAGCTGCCTTTTTCTTTTCTTTTTTTTCGTTTCTGTTAATGTCTTGAAGTCAAAAATAATTATATAAGAATGACTCACCTGATACATTAATTACTTAAAAGTTCGGTTACTTCAAATGTTAATTAATTAATTATTTAAGAGTTTGGTTAACTGAGACATCAATTACTCTGTTAACTTTAAGGTTACACCACTCCAGGATTTGAGCCTAGTACCATCAAGGTGCCAGTCCCAGGCGGTAACTACTCACCCACGGCCACTCAGATTTTTTTTTTTTTTTTTAGTGGCTGTTGGCTGAGTGGCTATTGGCTGAGTGGTTACCGTCTGGAAGTGGCACCTTGATGGTATTGGGTTCGAGCCTCGACTTAGGGATATTTCAATTAAATTAATATATGCTACAGTGATTATCAATATTTATACAGACAGGTGTTATCAACTGGTCAATGAAGCGTTAATGATGGTGATTCACGTCTCATACTCAGCGTGGCGGGTCAGAGAAGGTCGTTACTTGACCTCAGTTTACCGTCTATTAAAGTAGAGTCTGTGTTCATGTTTATCTTGAGGGATACAATTAATCCTCAAATTAAGTTTACTTAAGTACAATTTGTGTGTTCTTGTGTTTCCTGTACTGTATATCCTAATAAATTTCACCTCATTTTGCCTCTCAGTAAACAGGTATAAGTGACTATCTATCCTAACCTATCTTTCCCTATTTTATCCTAACCTAACCTAACCTAAACTAATTTACTACAGGTGATCCATTTAAAAAATATTTAAAGGTATTACGTAGTTTCTGGTGGTGTCAAAAATTGCTTTAAGTTTCCTGATTTATCTGAAGTTATTATTGTTTACATATGACTAACCAAATACATATTTACTAATGTTTACAGAAATGGCTACGACTTCTTCTATTTAAACTAATAAATCTTTTACTATTGCCGCATCTGACGCCATTTAATGTCCATCCTTTCCTTAACCACTAATCACTTACCATATAGCTACCAACACATTAGGATATTGCTTGTAATGGGTGCCACCACCTTGTCTAATTGAACCCAAAGTCCTTTTTTTCTGAAGCAGGGTCTGAGGCCATTTAATTTCCAAGAGTTCCAGGCAATTCAATTAACAAAAACCATCAGTATGAACATACTTAAGTATTGTCTGGAATGGCTCTCACCTCCACACTTCCTAATCTACTTGACCTCAAAGGCCCTCTCCTCCATGAGTGACATCACTAACCATTTTATAATACATGTCGAAGGTGCCCATAAATAAAAAGTTTTATAAAAAAAATGATATATATATATATGCAAAGTTCTGAAAACAATATATAATTATAGAAAACTTTGAAAGAAAATCATATACTAATACAAAGTTCTAAGCAAAAATTTGTTCATTATCTTACATTTACAAATCGAAGGTAATCCATATATACAAAATTTCTGTAAAAATTAAAGTATTTGTTTATACTAAAATTACTGTAACAACCGTATGTATTGAACGCCTGTAACCACCCTATATACAACATGAAGTTAATCCATATATTCAAATTATATGGACAAAAAATATTTGAATTTTCTTAAAATAATTATTACCAAAAGTCTTCCTGTAAATGTTCATCTATAATTATTATATTTAAACAAGCTAAGGGTAATCCATCAATGTAATATTCTGTGAAATATAATATAAACCAACATATTCCATATAAACAAGATTTTATGAAATATACAACAAACATATTTTTCTATTTTCCTAAAACAGCTGTATCTTCCCTCTGCATTTAACCCAAAAGCAATTCCCCTAAATGACCCTTTGTATAAACCAATTCATTTAAACAAACTCCAATAGTCATCCATTTACCGAGAAACTCTGTATAAAGATAACAAGAAAAAGAGAGCGAAACTGCAATCCTTTTAAACCATTTAATTCAAAAGGCTGACTCTCCCCCTCCTCAAATAACCTCAAAACACCTGTTCCAACCACTGTCGTCTGGGGCCATTTAATTTACACAAACGTCAGGTGATCCGTCTAGCAAGACACTTGGCTGTGGTTGTAAAAAAATCACCACAAGCATCGCCACCTGAAATTGCTGCCGCCTCCCTAGTTCTCGTGAAATTCGCAGAGTTACATCATGAGAGAGGAGGAAGAGGGGCAAGGGAGGAGGGGAGGAGAAGAAGGGGGGAGACGAGGAGGAGGAGGAGGGACAGAGAAGGAGAAAGAGAGAGAGGTGGAAGAGTGGGAGGAGGAAGATAGGGAGGAAGAGCAGTAACAGGAGTAGGAGCGACACCTTGAGGAAGATGAAAGAATTGTGAACAAGAATGTGAATGTGTGTGAGGTGTGTGTAATAATAATAATAATAATAATAATAATAAACGGTTTATTGAAAAAGTTCTGCAGCCCGGAGGCTGAAAATATACATTGGACACAAATGACTTATTACATACATTGGTGGTTTAACAAAAGCCTTCAATAGAGAAAGGTGAAGGAACATACAGTGAACATACAGATTATTGTTTAAACATGTAGATCATGTGAGCTGAGGTGTTGAACAGCAGACACGTAGTGTAGTAACTCCCTCACAGATGGTGTTATAAGGGGCATCACGTGGAGTACTAGTTCCCTCACAGGTGGTGTTATGAGGGGCTTGACGTGGTGTAGTAATTCCCTCACAGATGGTGTTATGAGGGGCCTGATGATGTAGTAGTTACCTCACAGATGATGTATGAGGGGCCTGATGATGTAGTAATTCCCTCACAGATGATGTTATGAGGGGTCTGATGTGGTGTAGTAATTCCCTCACAGATGGTGTATGAGGGGCCTAATGTGGTGTAGTAATTCCCTCACAGATGGTGTTATGAGGGCATCACATGGCGTAGTAATTCCCTCACAGATGGTGTTATGAGGGGCATCACGTGGTGTAGTAATTCCTTCACAGATGGTGTTATGAGGAACTTCACATGATGTTGTAGCAACTCATTCACTACGTGGTGTCGTAGCATCATGGGGACACCAGGTGGTCTGAGGTGTGGTCCCAGGCCTCTCTATCGTGGAGTCTCAGGGGAATTATCACTGGGTACCTGGGACCTCACTGTGTGAAGGTTAGCTTGGGTAAGACTCAACTGCCGAGTTGTTTTTCACTGACTTAAGCACTGTTCACCACTATTCAACACTGGTTTCATTCCTTTCCCAAATGAAATAGTAACTTCTGGCGAGAACTTGTTGATATTCCTGTGGGGAGGAGGGTTCAGGGGAGGGAGTTGGTATAGTCCAACATAATAGTTGACGTGTGTGTGTGTGTGTGTGTGTGTCGTGCGTGTATGTGGTGTGTAATGGTAAGCATGCTCGCTTTGCAAGTAAGTGGACTCGGGTTTGATCCCTGGGTAGGTTGAAACTATAGGCAAGATTCTTTATGCTTTTGTCATTGCCTCTGTCTACCCAGCAGTAATTGGGAACCTGGATGTTAATCAATTTGTGGATCGTGTTCCAGGGTAATGGTTAGCTAATGCTGTGGCAAGCTGTCTGTCCTCCTTGGAATATTCCATAACACAACTCGTTAACATATGGTTTGGTTATGTTAACGAGGGGCAACCAATATTATTATTATTATTATTATTATTATTATTATTATTATTATTATTATTATTATTATTATTATTATTATTATCATTATTATTTGTAGACACGCAAATACACTTAAAACATATATACACATTCAAAAAATATACACAAATACATGCACATGTATAAACATACATAAGCACACACAAATACTAATAAAACTCACACACGCATACAAAAGCATTAATATACAGACACGTAAATGTACCCCCCCCCACAAACACACACACACACAAACACACACACACACACGTGTATGCAATTGCAAAGCCACACCGCTCCTGAATTATCTTAAAAGCGGTTATTATAAATTAGTGAGAACAATGCGCTGGCAGAATTCATCGTGGCCATAAAAATATAACGATTAATATTTCAAGATGTTGGACGGTGCAAGGACGGGGCATGGAGAGAGAGAGAGAGAGAGAGAGAGAGAGAGAGAGAGAGAGAGAGAGAGAGAGAGAGAGAGAGAGAGAGAGATAATATAAAACGACATAAATAAACTGGAGAACCAAGAAATAAATTCTCTTCGTTATCCTCACGACCAGCATCTTGACCAACCACCCACAGACTCAAAGACCTGAGTCCCAAAAGCACGTCTGACAAGAGCATCAAGACCCGTAGAAGCGTCTGGTGAAGAGTGTAGTGGAGTCTTTTATGGAAAGCTTCGTCAGATTGTGTTCGCCCGCTCGAGGATGGCCAGCACGAGTCCTCCAGTCCCCAAGAGGCCTTAGTGGAGTGGGTTTGGAATGGTTTATTGTAATAAGGCTTTCACGGTGCATATATGAAGGAAATGTGTGTGTGTGTTTTGGGTGAGGATGTATGTTTCTCTGTGTGTGTATGGCAGTATGGAGGAGATGTGCATGTATACTTCGTGTGTGTGTGTGTGTGTGTTTAGTATTTATAGTTAGCCTTATTTTCATTGGGTTAGGTTAGGTTAGATTAGGTTAGCGTATTGTCCTCGTTTAAACCCTCATCTCAAGGACTTACTGAAAGACAATTGCTTTTTTGGTGGAGACTCAATTGTCGCCAGGTGGCACTGTTCCCACCCTTGGCACCACTGATGGCATCATTCCCTGGGATTGGCGACACTGCTGTTTACGACCTGGTCACGCTCAATGTTGGGAGGGAAATAACCACGTAACTACCTGAGAATATTACAGCAGCTATGTCTATGTACCTGTACCTGTACCTGTACCTGTCAAACTTCCCAAGACACCTGGCAAAATACGTCATCTACTTGTGGATCATATTTGTGATTGCTTTATATCTTGTGAATTGTGCTTCTCACTTTAAAGTATGTCAGAATAACATCCAGAAAAATGCTATGAAATACAGAGAAAAAGTTGAGTCAATCTCCCAATATTTTTATTAAAATGACACCAGACACAGACCCAGACATAGACACACACACAAACTCAGACACAGACATGGACCCAGACCCAGATCCAGACATGGACACAGACCCAGACACAGACCCAGACACAGACAGAGACACATATACAGACCCAGTCACATACACAGACCCAGATCCAGACACTACCTCCTTGACCACCGGAGGGTCAAGACCTATTCGGCGCCTGCTCCTGCGGCAGCAGCTACCCTGGCCAATGTTGGTCCATTCCCCAAGTACCCTCTCCTTGACCCAGCCTCACCACTGGGATGTTAACAAAATCACGCCAAAAGCGACAATTTCATTTCAGAAAGGAGTGGGATTACTTGGATTAGTATTGATCAGTGATAAACAGTGTTTAAGCCAGTGAATTCAGCACTAGATAGTACCAGCGAGAGCCATGACCTACCAGTGAGCTCCAGACCCAGAGATAAGCACCTCTGGGAACCGACCACTATCTTCTGGCCAGGAGGTGTTAATCAGTCCACCCTGGGAACAACAGTGGGTCGGCTTTACACCTGACCATAAGATAACACAACACTACTTAGCAGAGAGTGAGGTACTGTGACACCACCCTACACCACACTGTGTCTCCATGACCACGTGTGGGCCTTCATGTCAACATCTACGGACGAGCTACTGCACCACGTGGCCTACGTGACCTCACAAAGTAGGGCAAGAGACCAGCCCGGGCCATCAACTGCAGACTATAATTTGTATGTTCAATTCATGTTCCTACACCTTTCAGTAATGAAAGCTTTTGTTAAACTACCCACCTACCCCATGATTTTGTATGTAATAAGTCATTTCCGTCCAATGAATATTTTCCGCCTGAGAGCTGCTGAACCTTTCCAATAAACCGTTAATTATTATTATTATTATTAATATTATTAGACATAGACACATACCTAGACACAGACACAGACACATACCTAGACACAGACACATACCTAGACACAGATAGAGACACATACCTAGACACAGACAAAGACATAAACACAGACACAGACAAAGACCCAGACACAAACACAGACAACAGACACAGACAAAGACACAGACCCAGCCACATACCTAGACACAGACAAAGACATAGAGACAGACACAGACAAAGATCCAGACACAAACACAGACAACAGACACAGACACATACCTAGACACATACACAGACACGCACTCAGACACAGACACAGACCCAGACACATCAACCTCTCCTCCGACGTTGTCCCACCCCCTTCCATTACTTTAGGTCCCAACACACTCCAGGTTTTAGAATCCACTTAGCTCCTCGGTGTCGCCATAGACAACAAACTAAATTGGTAACCACACGTCAGTGAAGTTGTCAAATCCTCCAGTTTCCGTCTCCACCTCCTCCGCCGACTCAAGTCCCTCGGAGTTCCTGTGCCCGAGCTCCTCAGTGTATATTCAACATTCATACTTCCCAAGCTCACCTATGCCTCCCCTACCTGGTCTTCTTCCCTAAATGCCACACAACGTAAACAACTAGAAAAAGTGCAAAAGAGGGCATGCAAGATTATTCTCTCACCTTCCTACTCCACATATCAAGAAGCGCTCAACACTGACCCTCTCGGCTCTCACTGACCATCACCACGACCACATCTGCAAATTTGGTATGAAGCTTCTGCACCATCCACGACACCGGCTCCTACTACCACCCGAGATCCCTCGTCCGAGAATTGCTGCTAGACACCACAACCGCATCCAGCCCATACAAGCACGAACTCATCGCTATAAGAACAGCCCAGTCCCAACTATTGTAAAAATTATCAATTACTTGTAACCAACCAGTGTATTCACTCCCAGTCAATCTTACTTTTTGCACTGTCACTATGTTGAAATGTCCTGTAGTTTGAGCTTCTCCCCACCTAGTTATTATATATCATATTTGTATCACTTATGTTACTTGTATATTATTTGTAAATCAAGAGACCCATTCCCCAATTATGTAACTGCATATTTTCAGCATTCCGGCTGCCATGCTCTTTCAATAAACCATTAATTATTATTATTATTATTATTATTATTATTATTATTATTATTATTATAATTGTTGTTGTTGTTGTTGTTGTTGTTGTTGTTGTTGTTGTTGTTGTTGTTGTTGTTGTTGTTGTTGTTGTTGTTGTTGTTGTTGTTGTTATTATTATTATTATTATTATTATTTTATTATTATCATTATTATTATTATTATTATTATTTTTATTATTATTATTATTATTATTATTATTTTTTTTTTATTATTATTACAAGGACTCAGAACTAAACACGGACCCAGACCCTGACCCAGACCCAGACACAGACCCAGACCCAGACCCAGACACAGACCCAGACCCAGATATGAACCCAGACACGGACCCACACACAGACCCAGACACAGATCCAGATACAGACCCAGACACAGACCCAGACACAGACCCAGACCCAGATATGAACCCAGACACGGACCCAGACACAGACCCAGACACAGACCCAGACCCAGATATGAACCCAGACACGGACCCACACACAGACCCAGACACAGATCCAGATACAGACCCAGACACAGACCCAGACCCAGATATGAACCCAGACACGGACCCAGACACAGACCCAAACGTAGGCCCGGACACAGACCGAGACCCAGACACAGATCCGAATTGGTATACTAAAGTTATGTTTAGTTTTAATTAGGTTTCATTAGTTTTAGGTAACGTTATGTTAGTTTATGTTAGGACAAATTAAATTAAGTTAATACGAGTTAATTCAGGTTTCAGACGTAATAAATTCCCTCCCCCCCCCACCCTGAAACATGTATTTGCTTTTGTTATGTAATTAGTCTACAAGCTACAGCATAAAGCATCCTGTCGCGTCGCCTGCTGGTGAGTGAGGCGCTTGGGTCGAGGGAGGAGATGCCTAATAGTTGATGAAAAGCACTTTGTTGACGCCTGTGGTTTGTTAAGAGCTTGTTCCGAGTCTGTGAGTTTAGATTCAGGAAGTACGTAAATGTGTGTGTGTGTGTGTGTGTGTGTGTGTGTGTGTGTGTGTGTGTGTGTGTGTGTGTGTGTGTGTGTGTGTGTGTGTGTGTGTGTGTGCGTGTGTGTGTGTGTGTGTATGTGTGTGTGAGCGTCTATACCCCCATTTGTACCTACACATACAAGAAACACCTTCTTTAACCAAGTACCAACACCAAGGTTACACAAAACACCATCACGTACCAGCTCGCTCAGGTATCTTTGCTTATTGTGTTGTGAAGACGTGTGAACAGCCGCTACGTGACCCTCTTGTTGCCATCGTCTGGGGTAAACCTCTCGTGATGCTGCTGGCGTGTCGAGGTAAGTTGGTTGATCTACGGCCACTTACAGCATCGACTTTAAGTTAACACTTCTCTCATGATTATGTGAGTTGTATTTTAATATTTCTGGATAATAACCCGTCAAGTACCGACAGCTGAAGGAAGGTGTATTCTACCTAGACACCTGTACTTGTTGGGTTGGTTCTCTGTGTACAGGTACTTCTTCAACCCGAGTCAGCATCTCGAATTGATTTGGTTTAGTAGTTTTAGTGAATGAAAAGTTGTATATAAAAAGATGATTAAGTGAGAGATAGACAAATGAAGACATCAAACATACCCTGACAGACAGACAGACACACAGGCAGGCAAAGAAATAAGGACAGACAAAAGAGAGAGAGCACAGTTAAAGATGGAAATAGAAAAGGGTAAAGATAGACAAACAGACAGCAACTGATAACGAAGAGTGGAGAGACAGATAAAAGCAGAAATAGACAGAGACAGTGACAGAGAGACACATAGAGATGGAGACAAACCAACAACGAGAGAAACACGCAAAGATAAGCAGATAAGAGAGAGACAAAAGGACAGAAACAGAGGAGAGAATCAGATAGAAATCACTACCAAGGTTAGGTTAGGTTAGGTTAGGTTAGGTTAGGTTAGGTTAGGTTAAGTTAGGTTGAGGTGAGATTAGGTTATATTGAACTACTGTAGGGTTAGTTTAGGTTAAATTAGGTTAGACCAGGTGAGGTGAAGTGAGGTTAGTTAATATCAGGTCAGGTAAGATAAGGTTAGCTTAGTTCAGACTAGGTAAAGTTTGCTCATCTAAAGCTAAGTTAGGTTATGCAAAGTTAGGTTATGTTAGGTTAGGTTACGTTACGTTAGACTATAAAGTTAAGGTTAGTTAGGTTATAATAAATTAGGTTTGAGCCAAGCTGTCTGATTAAAAATAAAATAAAAATCATATTTGCACGTCTTTCTTTCGGGCATAATTCTTTTTTAACGGTGGTCATCCTGTTGGTAGAGCAGCGAGCTGTTGAAGGTCACGCAACACTCTGCTAGTCCAGTGCTGTGTGTTGTTTTCTTTACTCGGGGTCTTCTCCCACCTGTAAATAATGTTTACGACTTGCCAGCACACCTCAGGGAAGTTTTTTCCACAATAGTGTGAGCACGCCGCGGTACAACCGTATATTCCGTCCACTTTATTTGTTTCTGTTCTTGTAGATATTATACGCATCCTTTTGCTATTTAACCAAAGCTAATCTAAGCTAATCCAGCCTAACCTAAATTAATTTAACTTAATCTAACCCATGTTAATCTAACCAAACCTAAGCTAATCCAGCATACCCGAAGCTAATCAAGCCTAACCTAAACTAATTTAACTTAAACTAATCTATGAAAATCTAACCAAACCTAAGCTAATCTAACCAAACTTTAAGCTAATCTAACCAAACTTAAGGCTAATTTAACCTAATCACACCAAAAATGAAATTGATAATCTTGTTGTAAGTTATATAATCCATTACTTGTAAATATTGAAAGCAGTGGTTTGCTACTTAACCTAACCTAACCTAACCTATATTAAATTACCCAAACGTAGCCTAACTGAACCTAAGCTAATCTAATATGAAAATTAACTTCATAACATCACACTTGTCTAAATGTTAAACTTCACACACACACACCTATGCCCCTTCCTATGCTCACCTATGCCTCCCTTGCCTGGTCTTCCTCCCTAAATGCCACACAACGTAAACACCAAGACAAAGTACAAAAGAGGGCATGCAAGATTATTCTCTCCCCTTCCTACTTCACATATCAAGAAGCGCTCAACACACTGACCCTCTCGGCTCTCTCTGATTATCACCACGACCTCATCTGCAAATTTGGTGAGAAGCTTCTGCACCATCCTCGACACCGTCTCCTACTTCCACCCGAGATACCTCGTCCGAGAATTGCTGTTCGACACCACAACCGCATCCAGCCCATACGAGCAGGAACTGATCGCTATAAGAACAGCCCAGTCCCAACCATTGTAAAAATTATCAACAACTCGTAGTCAACCAGTGTGCTCACTCCCAGTCAATCTTACCCTTTTACACTGTCCCTATTTTGAAATGTCCTGTAGTTTGACCTTCTCCCCACCTAGTTATTATATGTCATATTTGTATCACTTATGTTACTTGTATATTATTTGTAAATCAAGGGACCCATTCCCCAATTATGTAACTGTATATTTTCAGCCTTCTGGATGCCGTGCTTTTTCAATAAACCGTTAATTATTATTATTATTATTATTATTATTATTATTATTATTATTATTATTATCATTATTATTATTATTATTATTATTATTATTATTATTATTATTATTATTATTATTATTATTATTATTATTATTATTATTATTATTATTATTATCATTATTACACACTGAAGAGGTACCGACATACACAAGCATACACAGCTTATTTTCCCTATGAGTGAAACACCCTAATGCTCCTACCTGGGGGGTTAAGTTAGGCTAGGTTAGCATTAAGTTACGTTAGCTAAGGTTTGGTTTGATAGGGGTTATGTTAGGTTAGGTTAGGCCAAGTTAGGTTAGGTTGGATTATATTAGGTTAGAATAGGTCAGGTTAGGTTAGGTTAGAGTAACGTTAATGTGGTTAGGTTAGGTTAGGTTAGAGTATCGTTACGGTGGTTAATCTTAACGTAAAATTTGGTGGCGTGCCTAATGTTCACGTGATCCAAAAATAAATAAAATCACGGTAATAAAAGTAATTCTCACCAAACTCCATCTTGAGACCAGGACCATGGCGTATAAAACAACCAGCCATTATAAAGTTCCTGATTAAAGTGCCATAGTAAGGGAAGCAAGTTATAAATCAAACAGGTGTATAAATTTCTCTCAGTACGTCATTAGAGAAGCATTTGAGTGTGGATAGTGTCGTGAGTTACGGAAGCGCGTATAATGGACAAAGACTTACCGGCTATT
>NW_024748502.1:338225-367544 GCF_018991925.1 Homarus americanus
CATTGAGAGCATCGTCCCAGAGCACATTGTTTCCATCAAAACCATGGTTCATCCTTATTTCCCTTCTTCCGTGTAACTATATCCATATGGCTAAGTGCTTGCTTTTCATTTCTTTATTTACCAAAATAATGTGGATCAGTTACTCGTTATTTAACACATACATGCACTTAGAGCATCAAGATTGTTCTGTAGGCATGACTATTGGTTAATTGAAACCCCAAAAATATTTTTCACATTTATTATGCATAAACATTGTAAACATATTTATGTGATTATTGTAGTATATAACATATAATTAATGTCTGGACAGATTCCCAAGAGTTATACATATTAATGCATAGATTTTGTAAGCATATTTATGTGAAGTGACTTAAACCACATAGTAAAATACCTGGACAAGTTCCCGATAGTTGGGAAACGAAGTCTATGTGGCCCCAACGAGGTTTCACCAGAGAGCTAACTCCCCCGCCACCCCCTACAAGGCACCGTCGTGGGTGGAGATTTAATTCTTGACCACAGGTTAATACCGTGTCCAACCTCCATCTGCTGCTATAACTTCATGCAATCTGGTGGGCATGGAATCTACCAGATTGCTGCAGATGTTCGGCCCCCTCCTTATTCCCTCCCACACATTATGTGCGTGTCTCCTCACTGCCTCACTCGTTTTCTCCTCAACATCCCATTCAACAACCATATGCGCCCATAGATTTTCTTTTGGATTACAATCGGCTCCTTTAGGCGGCCAGTCCAATAGAATAATCTGCGGGTGCGCCTCAAACCAACGCTTGACTGCCTGACTTGTATGTATTGGACTGCGGTCTTGCACCATACATATAGGCTGTGGGTCTGGGATGGCATATGAGTTGCTGGGAGAATGGTTAGCAGTCCTGTTGAACTGGCAGGTAGACAAAATAGAAAACTCACAGCCAAACTGTAAGAAAACCCATGGACAATGAGACATTAGTAAAATATACTAGGTCATTTTAGCGCATGCACACACATTATATACAGACCTATTGGTCCTTGCGAGGCTGTTTGGTTATGCTATGCTAACTAGTTTGCTAGGGTGAGGGAAAGTATATATATATATATATATATATATATATATATATATATATATATATATATATATATATATATATATATATATATATATATATATATATATATATATATGCAAGTAAATCACTGTAGTTGCGCGTGATCTAGGTATATGCTGATAACCACAAGGAAAGAATAAAACACGAAGTTTCCAAGCGCTTTCGTGTAATTCACATCTTCAGGGGTGAGTACAGACTAAGGAGAAGTACAAAACAAGGTGTATATGTACAGAGGAGGGTGAGACCAAGTCCACATTGGTCAGGTATTAGGTAATGACCCTACTAATCTTTAAAAAGCACCGCAACGGTCGGTAGTCAGGTCAGAGGGTAAGGTGACCCAACCTTCTCACCTGGTTACAATTCTTCTTAATTACAAAATTGTCCAGTTTGTACATGCCATTACTCAAATTCATGTTGACTGCTTCGGTATGTTTAATGAGACTAGATTACCTAATACCTGACCATTGTGGACCTGATCTCACCCTCCTCTGTATATATACACCTTGTTTTGTACTTCTCCTTAGTCTGTACTCACCCCTGAAGATGTGAATTACACGAAAGCGCTTGGAAACTTCGTGTTTTCTTCTTTCCTTGTGGTTATCAGCGTATATATATATATATATATATATATATATATATATATATATATATATATATATATATATATATATATATATATATATATATATATATTATAACATATATTTAACTCTTCTCAACAAATGCAAGGATGAATTATACGACGTACCCTTTGAGCAACCTTGTCCACACTGATACGGCAGGCCTCCCTACACACGACGTCAGGTCGGTCATTCCTATGTCCTTTGGTTCTTCATTTCGTAACGTCCAATGGATAAACAAGATTTTTTATGGTTTGCAATAAAATGCAATATTACAGTATATCAATATAGATTTTCCTCAATGTATTGATACTATGACTAGTTACCAAGATACAGAGGACGATGAACATAACATGATAATGATAGTGAAGCCTGGAAGGGTTCATATCATAACTTGTGTGTTCGTGCGTATGTTGCCCCGTGAGAGTTACCGTGGGCCTCCATGTGCCCAGGTGGGATGGTCAGAGTATTACACTATAAGTGTGTCAAATGAGGAGTGACTGATCCATATGTAATTTAAGGTTTTTGAAATATGTAGTTAAATTAAACACGATTTTTCATTTAGTTATGCGAATGATGGGAAATAAAAGATATAGATGGGGTGTGGCGGAAGCGCTGTAAACGTTGAGTGGATTCACTGGGTGGTTTGGAAGTGCTTATTTCCATTCATACTTTCCTAACTACAACCTATGGTAATTTTTCTTCGTGTTCATATATAATGAAGATAATGCAGAGTATAAAATGCCATATACAATATTTATACATAATATCATCTATACAGCTTTACTATGACTGTGTGTGTTCGTGCGTGTGTTGCCTTGTGATAGTTAGAGTGGGCCCAAGTCCAGAAAGGACACTGTACTAACCTCCAGCACCGACCCAGGTGGGCTAGAGAATATGGTTTCCGAGTGTATGTCTACATACATACATACATTACACACATACATACACCCAAAAACACGCATTTATGCATATATGCACATATGCTTTACGCTCACAAACAAATATCACACACATACATACTCACACAAACAACCCATCCACCAATTTATCGTGATCTCCGTAAAGTTCAATACATTTTAATGTCTTTTCACCCCCCTCCCCCCCCTCCCCCCCCTCCATCTTGCTCCACCCCCACAAAAGGTTCTTCCGATTTGTTGACGCCAGATCAGAAACACATCAGGGTACACACACACCTCGACACACAGATGCTCGCCCAAAATCTGGCAACTGGAATTTTTCCCAGGATTGTGACCCAGGACACGGGTCGGGCGCACAGGCAGGGATGGTGGCACCAGTTCCCGGGAAAAACGGCGAGCCAACAATGCTCTGGCGAGTCGCACAACAAATCTTTACATTTCTGATACGACCCTAAAGGTCCTCCTTCACTACATGTTGCGTGGGGGAAAGATGTTGTGTGTTGTGACAGTGTTTTATTTTATTATTTATTGTTGGAGAAGAGGGTTTTCTTTTTTAGAGTTTCCTGTTATATAAGTAAATATATAAAATTATTAATATATATACATATATATATATATATATATATATATATATATATATATATATATATATATATATATATATATATATATATATATATATATATATATATATATATATATATATATATATATATGTTTATGGATTTACAGATGAATAAACAAATAGATAGATGTGTGTGTGTGTGTTGGGTTATAAAGTAAACAAAACAGCAGAGATTATGGTGAAGGAAGGAGGGGAGGGAGGGAGGTAGAGATGACGATCAGCTGTGATATCCTTGGGACATATTCACTCACTTTCAACTTCGTCCTCGTCAGTCTTTAAGTGTCTTCACTCTAACTTCGTTTTCGTCACTCTTTAAAGAGTAAATAAGACAGTCCAAGATGACATGACAGGAAGATGATGAATGGATTAGTAATGTGTGTCTCTCAAGAGGCTGTTAATGTGTTTCATGATGAGGTCAAAACTCTCTCTCTCTCTCTCTCTCTCTCTCTCTCTCTCTCTCTCTCTCTCTCTCTCTCTCTCTCTCCAATTTTCTCTTATCTTTCAGCTAGTTTCTATATATATTAGAATTTCAGTGGAGAATTTCACGATAAGAGATGACACAGGTGATGAGGACAGATTCTGGAAACGTTGTTTCTTCTCGGATGACTTACAATTCACGAAAGTGTACTGGTTGTTGGTTGATAACTGAGTCATGACACACTTGATTATTACAGTTCAGGGCATTTAATTTATTGCTGGTGGCAAGACTGGTCGCCACGTTATATCGACAAACTCACAGCCATTTTTATTTCCATTATATTCAAAATTGAAGAGAGAAAAGTTTATCACACTCAAATCAATTAAACCTAACCTAAACCCATCATAACCTAACCTAAACTAATTTAACCCAACTAATCAAACCTAGCCTACTTTGATCAAACCTAACCAAGTTTAATCTTACCCAATCAATCTTCGACTAACCTTATCTAATTCATCCATATCTGACCTACACTAACCTAACTCACCCATATCTAATCTAACCTAACCAAATAAGCCATTGGACGAAAATAGATTAAATCTGAAATAAATGACCATCAATCAAAGGCACTATTTTCAGAAACAGCAATATCTTATTAGGTTATTATTGCTTTAAGTAGTTTATTATTGTTACTTTAAGTAGTTTATTATTGTCACTTTAAGTAGTTTATTATTGTTACTTTAAGTAGTTTATTATTGTTACTTTAAGTAATTTGTAATTGCCACTTTAAGTAATTTTTATTATTGCTACTTTAAGTAGTTTGTTATTGTTACTTTAAGTAGTTTGTTAATGCTACTTCAAGTAATTTGTAATTGTTACTTTAAGTAGTTTATTATTCTTACTTTAAGTAGTTTATTATTGTTACGTTAAGTGGTTTATAAATGTTACTTTAAGTAGTTTATAATTGCTACTTTAAGTAGTTTGTCATTGTTACTTTAAGTGGTTTGTTATTGTGACTTTGATCAGTTTATTATTGTTACTTTAAGTAGTTTATTATTGATAGTTTAAGTAGTTTATTATTGCTACTTTAAGTAGCTTGTCATTGTTACTTTAAGTAGTTTATTATTGTTACTTTAAGTAGTTTATTACTGTTACTTTAAGTAGTTTATTATTGTAACTTTAAGTATCTTGCCATTGTTACTTTAAGTAGTTTATTACTGTTACTTTAAGTAGTTTATTATTGTTACTTTAAGTATTTTGGCATTGTTACTTTAAGTAATTTATTATTGTTACTTTAAGTAGTTTATTATTGTTACTTTAAGTAGTTTATTATTGTTACTTTAAGTAGTTTGTCATTGTTACTTTAAGTTGTTTATTATTGTTACTTTGAGTAGTTTATTATTTTTACTTTAAGTAGTTTATTATTGTTACTTTAAGTAGTTTGTCATTGGTACTTTAAGTAGTTTATTATTGTTACTTTAAGTAGTTTGTCATTGGTACTTTAAGTAGTTTAGTGTTGTTACTTTAATCCCTTCATCGCACATGTCATCTTCAAGGCTGATTCCTTAAAAATTGCATTTCGTAATGAAAAATAAATTTATGAATATTACCTTTTGTATTATATTTTCTGTTGTGGTTAACCGGAAAGTTTTCATATGTGATCATAACAGTTTGAGGGTCCGGTGTTTTATTGCAAAAAAATATGGATTATATAAAGGATTATTGGAAATTTTGTAGCCATGTAAGCTCCAATAAATGTTATAATAATTGGTCAACCTAATATCAATCAGGCCAAAAGTATTCTAGAAACATTTTAAATAAAGTATGTCTCCATAATACTTCATTTTATACTTTACTTTACCTAACGTAATAAACATACTGATAAATAATATTATTTGGCTTTTTGTATTACGTGAACAGCACAGTTATGAAGGCTTTATTATTATAACATATATAATAGATAGATAACAAAAAAATACCTTGAAAACAATGCCTAACTCCTCCATGGTGTTCCACTACACTGTGGGGACACTAGCTCCATCATCCTTTGAGTTCAATGCTAACAGAAGAGAATTACGCCCGGAGTGTTAATTCCCTGTTCCATTGACGGAGGTCGTCGTGTTTACAACCAGAGTCTTAAACAATTTTAATCGCGAATAACACCTCACTACAATGCTTGAAGGGGAAATGTGGTGGTAAAATTAACTTATTATGTTGGAATTAGTTCATTTTATCGCCACACCTTCCCGTCAAGCACTGTAGCGCGGTGTCCTTCGCGAGTCTTTTTTTTTAACTCTGGTTGTAAACACAAGGACCTCCATCAACGGAAGAGGTGATTAAAACTCCAGGCGTTAATCTCGTTGTCTGCACAAACCTCTTCCTCGTCACACTCATAATGAACTGTGAAAAGTTATTGTGAAACATCATTACTTTCCCATTTGTTTTAAATTTGTTTCTATTGCTACTCAGTCACAGTATATTAAATAAATAATTATATAATTCACATATACTGACATATATGTTTACTAAGAAATGGAATGAGGAAAAAATATCTATGATGCAGAAACAATGGTGCACGATGACGTCTGAGGGACACTTTATTTACCTAATGGTTTATCATCACTTTGTGATAATATTCACATTAATATGAAGAAAAAGGCAAAACACACGCTTCACCTAAAATATATATCATGGAAACCATAACTTACTTTTGCTATGGTGAAAATGGGAGGAAGGTTACAAGGCTGAAGCCTCATGTGCAGGCGGTGTCATCTGCTCTGGTGCCACTAATTGTAAACAAACTTTATACCTATAGTTAATCTTGACGGCCGCGGAGAAAAGTCTATTGTGGCGGTTAGTATCAGGGAACTCTAGTTGATTATTGTTACTTAACGCTTTTGGCGAACAATTCAGGTTGACAACCTGTGCGCAAAAAAAAAACAAAGTCATTTTCTAGTAGAATATTCGAAATAAAACGACAAAAAAACAGTAGTTTTCCTCTGAAGGCAGACAAAAATGTATGACACGTTAACAAATGATTACAGGTATAGTGTTACACAAGGGTGTGTCATAGGAGGGAAGATCAGCTAAAACTAATGGCCCATCACTTTTTTGGTAGATTTTAGTGTATATAAACAGAAAATAATTTCAGTTTCAATATTTTGCAACCTTTTGCTAGGTAAATTTTAGCGTGAAATTTATCGAAAATCTAACGTACAGCTGCATTAGTGCATTACAATTAAATAGTGAACATTGCTTTCTGACTTCATTCTTTAACAACCCAACTAACAATATTTTTTTCTGTTTCAGATTCTGATGCATTTATAAGTTGATAATATTTGCGATGGCTGCTTGTGTCAGGACGAGGAACCAAAAATCCAGCCATCTCAGTCACTATCTTGGGTCTGGGAGAGAGCTCCTGAAGTCGGAGTTGCCTACATTGAGAGATGCTTTGAGATACGGTGTTTTAATCAGGCAAATCGGTGAAAAGAACCAAAGAACTTACACAAACAAAGACATTGCCAGTGATATGACCAAAGCTGTCTTGGCACAGTACACTCTGGCTAACGCTCAGTTCAAGCCTCCAGTCATAACAAGTCAGAAGAAGATTAGTGAGAGACTGCTAGCCAGTTGGGAAAAGGCAAGAGATATCTCTCTTGGGAGAGGAAAACTTGCAGTTAAGGACAGCTTTGCCAAGCAACTGGACCAGTTATTTGACATAATTACTTGCAATTGCCCAATTGTTCTCTGTCCTGAGTTTGGATGCGATTGTGACTGTAAATCCGAGGCCCACATCTCCTGTATTTGCAAGCGTGAACTGAAGATTCCTGTGATCGAACTGGCATTTGTCAAAGCACAGAGAGAGAAGACTGGCAGTATAGGGGCTCTCATGATTTCTAGCCAAGATATTCCGGAGTCCAAGAGACAGGAGGCTGCCACAGAGAGACAGAAGAGGAGAAGAGTTGCCGAGGAAAAGAGACTTGAGAAGGCCCAGGGTGAGGTAAAAAAGGCCGATGATTGGAGTCAAGCTGATTCAGAGTTTAATGACTTCCCCATGGCTGATCCGAGTGCTGACCAGGAGAATGGTGACTTTGTCCCTAACCCAGAAAATAATGATCCCAAACCTTCCAGGCATAAGATTCGAAATAGGAAAGATATCCCGAGCATAGCTCTGGCCAGCATGCGACACCACACTGGTCTCAGAGAAACTGCAGAGATAGCAACAGCTGCCTGGATTGACGGTGGTTTGATAACACCTGATGATGTTCACCTGGTGATAGATCATAACAAAGTAAGGAGAGCTCAGGAGAAACTTGTCAGTAACCTAGAAGAGGAGTTTGATAAGGGGATAAGAGAAAATGGAATTATTTGTTTGTTCTTTGATGGGAGAAGGGATGACACTAAAGTGTTCATGAAAGTTGGAGATTCTGACAAGTTGTTTCCTGCCATGGTGAAGGAGGAACACTACTCCTGCTGCAGTGAACCAGGAGGGAAGTATTTGTGGCATTTCACTCCAGAGAAAGATGACATCAGGAAACCAGCTGAGATAGTGGCAGATAACATTGTGAACTGGCTCAGAGAGAGGAACGTAGACCAGACCCTGCAGGCCATTGGAGGGGACAGCACCAACACGAACACAGGGTGGCAAGGGGGGGTCATACAGTGGATAGAGCGGAAGATTGGGAGGAAGCTGGTCTGGATTGTTTGTGACCTCCACACCAACGAGTTGCCACTCAGACATCTGATCCAGGAGCTGGATGGCAAGACTCTTTCAAACAACAGATGGTCTGGTCCTCTTGGCAAGATGCTGGACTCTGCCACTGAGTTAGAAATAAATCCGAGCTTTGAAAAAATCACAGTTGGCCCTCCACTCGTTGAGCTTGCACATACTGTCATTGACGACCTGAGTACTGACCAGTACTATGGTTACATGATTTGCAGTGCCATCAAAACTGGGGTCATGCCTGATAGACTTGCTTACCTGCAGATAGATCCAGTCTCACATTCTAGGTGGCTCACAACGGCTCTCAGGTTCTGCAGAATTTGGGTCGCTCGTCATAAACTGAAAGGGAACCAGCTTCACAACCTGAGACTTATTGTCCAATTCATCGTGAGTGTCTACTTGCCAAATTGGTTCAACACCAAGGTCAAGTCATCGTTCTCCGAAGGTCCGAGGCATGTTCTCTTCCAGCTTGAGCTCCTGAGGAGTCAGCCAAGGAAGGTTGTTCAGATTGTGGAGCAGACTGTGAGGAGATCTTCCTGGTATGCTCATCCTGAGGCAGTTCTGCAGACAATGATCTGCAGTAAGGATGAGGAGGAGAGAAGAGTGGCAGTCAAAAAGATCTTGGATATGAGACTTATGAGAGGATCTGGGCATGACGAATCAGTTGGTGACGATTCCTTCAGGGTCAGGAAGACTCCTGAAGTCAATCTAGGTGCCAAGACCCTCACTGATCTCATAGATCTGGATAACATCCAGGCTGGCAGTGAGCCCCCTCTTACCTGCAGCCTCACCAATGTTCAAGTCAGAGCTTTCCTGGACAACCCCATGCATGTCCCTGCCTGGCCCTCGCACACCCAGAGTATAGAGCGTTGTGTACAGCAAGTGAGCGAGGCCAGCAGTCACGTGTACAGCCAGGAGAGGAGGGAAGGCTACATCCGAGCTCAGGTGGTCAGCAGGGAGGTGATGAGTAGAAACAGAAGCAAGAAAGACATGTTCTCTATGGTGTGCAGCAACACCGGGTTGTAGTAGTAAAACCGGTTTTTGTATTTGATGATTTTGTTTTCTAAAGGAATATTAAATTTAATAAATGTGTCAAGATCATTCGTTTCACTATTCTGGATCATTTTCATCCTAATAAATTAACCTGATACATTTACTTTACTTTAAATAAGCTATTTAGTGGTGTTGGTAAAAGGGTGGGAATACTGAATTTTCATAAGATTTCAAGTTAAAATTTACCTAGTAAAAAATAAACACTTTTCAAATCTGAAGATATCACATGATTCTGCACATAGAACTACATCATTAATACCATGGGCCGATTTTTCAAACTCAAAAAAAAAAAATTCGCCTCCGTATGACACACCCTAGTGTTACACCCCTCGGTGGCTTTTCTGAACACATTACCAACAACTGCTCTCCTCACGTTACCAATAATTGCTCTCCTCACGTTACCAACAACTGCTCTCCTCACGTTACCAACAACTGCTCTCCTCACGTTACCAACAACTACTCTCCTCACGTTACCAACAACTGCTCTCCTCGTGTGACTAACATCTGCTCTCCTCACGTTACCAACAACTGCTCTCCTCACGTAACTAACAACTGCTCTCCTCACGTTACCAACAACTGCTCTCCTCACATTACCAACAACTGCTCTCCTCACTTTACTAATAACTGCTCTCCTCACGTTACTAACAACTGCTCTCCTCACATTACCAACAACTGCTCTCCTCACGTTACCAACAACTGCTCTCCTCACATTACCAACAACTACTCTGCTCACGTTACCAACAACTGCTCTCCTCACGTTACTAACAAATGCTCTCCTCACATTACCAACAACTACTCTGCTCACGTTACCGATTCTGTCGTAAAGTGATTCCAACATTACCACAAGGAAAAATACGCAAATACTTTATCTGCACCTGAAAAAAATGCATACGTAAAATACTAAATTACAAGAACTTTACCTCCATCTGAAAATCAAACAATACTTTACTTCTGTAAGTGTTAGTTATATTGACAATAAATCCTAGATTAAAGTTAACAATATTACAAGCCTTGAATTATCTCAGTTCCTGACGTTATCACCACAAGGTTTCTAGTACTGAAGGGTCAGCAATGTTAGTGAAATATATACAATAAAAGATAAACTATGCTCCACGATAAAGCAAAGCTCAGGATCAAAGCTATTTACAAAGTAAAATTATGGATAATATTATACTCTTGCTAATTTAATCTTTGTTACCCTTTTTCAAAGTAATGTTCAACCCAGGAACTAAATGTAAATTTGGATGTGCATATTTAAATACCACACCCTATTATAATATCCTATATGAGTGAATTGTGGAAATAAGGAAACACATAAAGTAGCAGGATTATTCTCTTAGATTTCGGCGTTATGCCTTCCTCAGAGAGAAAGATACAAAACAACTATAGATAATCCCTTACTGTAAATACCTCCTCGCTTACTATCAGTATCACCGGGTCACTGATAGTCAGTGCAGTGAAGAGGCCGGAGTCGGAGAGAGTAAACGGCCAATCAGAAGGACGAATTCCTAAGCAAATGGTGAAATGACCCGCTAGGGGGTATATACTGTAGGGTGCTGTCTGTAGTTGCTTTGTATCTCCTAAGCAACTTCCCAACAGACAGAGAAATGAGAATTAAATTCAAACACGAAAATTCAGACTACTTCCTAATGAACGCAGGAGTTCCACAAGGCTCAGTCTTCTCCCAAACACTATACATACTTTGCACTAATGACTTGCCTGACCCCATACATACCGATTCACTGACCATACAGTGCACCGACATAGCAGAACTAGTCAGACACGGAACAGCACTAACTTGAATACCTCACAGAAAAAAATACGTAGGGAACTCGAACAGATCACAAAGTGGGAATTCAAATGGCGTATTCAAACAAACTCCAACAAATCACAAATCACCTACTTTTGCACTAAAAGACATCAACCTCGCCACATATACCTAAACCCAAACACCAACAACCCAATACCCTATAAGAGAGACAGAGGACCAGGAGTGATATTCGACTATACCCTCACCATGAAGCACCACATCACCACGAAGACAGCAATAGCACAAGAGACACTCACAGGCATACAAATATTCAGAAGTGCACCAACGAAAACCATCGCACTCCAGCTAGCAGCACCAACCAAAATCAAGAAACCACAAGTCATACATAATAAATCACTGAGGTTCATACACAACACACACTGAATATTCTTCACCACAAACGAACACTTACATGGACACAGCGACATTGCACCACTCAACGTCTACTGAAGACTATTTGGTGACAGATACAGATACTTCTAACCACACACCCACAATGACAGGAATACTTTGACATCATACTTCACTGCAGATACAGAAACAGGAACCCTTCCATATTCAACAGACCCAATACACCATATCCACCACCTCGATACAAAAACACGGGGCCGGAGACACGGCCAGTTTGCGGTGGCCTGGTCTGCACCAGAAGTGGGATGAACCCCAATCTCTGGCAAGCACACTGCTTGGTAAGCATCCGCGCCGTTTTGGTAGCTAGGTTGTGGCACCAGACACATAACTGTTCTGGCTAGTGATCTATAGAATCCATTAATGTCAAATGCTGCTGAATACTTACCTTCCATTCTTCAGTCCTAAGGATTGCTGAAAAAATAATTGACACGTTCTTAAGATGTGGTTGTTCACTTGTTACTGCTAGTAAAGAGTCTCCAGAACTATACAGCTGAACATTTGAATAGAATTGGAATTTTCTTTGATGGCGAGAGACAGAAAGATTTCCCCAAAATAGTCAATACAGTTCCATGTATAGTCAATAATGTTGCCCCTTCCATCCTCTAAATCCACTATCAGTCTACAGACAACACAAACAGACATGAATCCTTACCCCTACCCCTTCCTGTAGATTTGCTCTTACTCTACAGGCAGACACACAGACAAGTATACTGCCCCTTTCCATCCTCTAGACTCGCTGATTGTCTACACTCAAACATGTATCTTTCCCTCTCCTTCCTCTAGATCTGCTATTAGTCTACAGACAGACAAACAGACATGTTGCTGTCTGCCTCCTTGTGTGGGATAATTTGTTTTCTGTTAAGTCTCTGGGGTTTCTGCAATTTTGGTGGTTAAGGAAGTTCTAGTTTGAATCGGAGGTTCAGCAGTGAGTGTGTTAAACTAATTTCTTAACTAGTCTCGCAAAATAAAGTGTTTCTTTTTTTTATTACTTTATGTGGTTTGTTATTGTTAATGATAGTCTAGTTTGATAATGCTACTTAATTTATTATTGTTACTTTAGGTGTTTGTTATTATTACATAACGTACTTTGTTATTATTACATGAAGTACGTTATTGTTATTACATGAAGTACTTTGTTATTTTTACTTAAAGTACTTTGTTATTATTACTTGAAGTAGTTTTTCATTGTTACTTTAGTTTGTCATTATTACTTTAAACAGTTTGTTACTGTTAATTTAAGTCGTTTGTTACTGTTACTTTGAGGAGTTTATCACTTTTATTTTATATAGCATGCTATTGTTACCTTAGTTAGTATGTTAGTGTTATTTTAAATAGTTTGGTACAGTTCCAGAAATGTGTTACTACACCCCATATTGTAGCCCGTGTAGTTACACGACCAATACCCATTCATTCATAAATAATGATTACTACTTTTGCGTTGCTGTTTGGAGACACGGGTTACCACAGGGGGTGTAGGAACACATTTCCACAGCTGTTCAATAAAATCCTAATATGGCAAAATTTCCCGTAAAAGTTAATTAACAGTGAGTGATGTATATGTACGCTACCTGCTCGATCATCCTGATATAATGACCTCAAAGTACATGGTGCCCAATTACTGAACAGCCAATTTACCTGTTCGATCTTCATAATATAATTACCTGCGAATCAATCACTAACCAATTTACTCCCCCGGGTAATTTAACCCGCGTTGTGAAAATCACCTAACCTAACCTAACCAAACCAAAGCTTTCTTCACCTACTTCATCCATGTCTAACCTAACGTAAATTAACATGACCTAATCTAATTTAACCTAACCTAACCTAACCTGCCCTAACCAAACCTAACTTAACCAAACCAAACTTATCCCCAAACCTAATTCAATCGAACCTAATATGATCCCTACATCTCATTCTGCAGCCATGACCGATGAGAGATCTTAGTTCCTCTAGAGCCGCGACAGAGCTTAAAATTAAAACTAAGTACTCTCTCTCTCTCTCTCTCTCTCTCTCTCTCTCTCTCTCTCTCTCTCTCACTCTTGCAGTTTGGGATACTTTAACCCTTCTGCCGCCCAAGAAACACTTTCAAACTAGACTTTCACACAAAGTAAGTTTTTTATTTTACTAATTAGAATACAAGAGACAAAAAAATAACTTAATTTTTTTAGTGTGGAAGGAAGTTTAGGATCATCTGAAGATTAGCTCAAGCTCCCTCTGCAAACTTCATCTAATAAATAAATATCCAAACGTTACCTGTGGGGTGTTAGGTTAGGTTAGGCTAGGTTAGGTTAGCAATAAGGACGGTATTAAAATTTTTAATAATAATAATAATAATAATAATAATAATAATAATAATAATAATAATATAATAATAACAATAATAATAATAATAATAATAATAATAATAATAATAATAATAATAATAATAATAATAATAATAATAATAATATAATCAATAAAACCAAAAAACAACTCGTAGCACCTCTCTCTCTCTCTCTCTATCTCTCTCTCTCTCTCTCTCTCTCTCTCTCAAGTGTGAAAGAAATCCAAATTACAGATGAGTGCAGCAAGGAATATAGTATTCCTTCACTTCGTTGACAGAAGGACAATACCTCAGGCTTGTTCACTAGTTATCTCGCCCCTTAGTAAGTCTCAATCCATCACTGCGGGAGTCAGACAGAAAGACAGACAGAGAAGACACACACACACATACACACCACACACACACACACACACACACACACACACATATATATATATATATATATATATATATATATATATATATATATATATATATATATATATATATATATATATATATATATATATATATAATATTCAGAAATTTCAGTGTAATTTCTAACGCCGCGCCATTAGCGATACTGAGTTTTCAAGGTCGATTGAGGGAGGAGCGCTCCTGCACATAGTGAGAGCTTTTGAACTAGGCCTATGCGATATTAAATGTAGTTTACCGAATTAATAATGATGCGATTCATGAAGTTAAGGGACTATTATTGAATTTGAAATTATTATAGATCGTTTATCAGTCTGAATAATGTTACAGGTGTCCCAAGGAAGTTATTAGAAGGCGGGGGATCGGTGGTAGAAGTGGTACCGTTCTTGCCTCGCAAGAGAGATGTCACGGGTTCGATTCCCGGGCCGGTGGAAGTTGTTTGGACTTACTTCCTAGCCCCCATTAGTCCCTGTTCACCTAGCAGTAAAGTAGGTACCTGTTGTAAGTCGAAAGTTGCGAATTCGTATTCAGGGACAAGTTGTTGGAGCTTCCAATAACTTGATGACATAAACCACTGACTCTTCAGGCTTCTACGCCCTTGACTCATGAGACATAAAGGCAATCATGAACATAGCATGCTTCCCTGTTGGGCACTATAAACGCTTCACCTTACACAAGGATGTAGGGAGGTGCCCAATAAAAAAAAAAAAAGTTATTAGTAGGCGGAAAATGTCACGTAGGCCTAAGCTAACGCCTTGAGAGGACACGAGGCTGGCTGGCTCTCAGTCAGACGACAGCGGTCGGACAGACAGGACGTCCCTGCGGTCACGTGGTCTAGTCACCTGTGTTGCATTATTGCAGTATAACAAGTAAGTCTCATTCGATCTCAGACAGGGGTTAGATAGGGCAGTGATAAAGTTAAAACGAGCTAACAGTGAGTTAATTTCAAGGTTTCCGTCAGAACCCACTTGACTGAGAGAGATTGACTACCGTTTGAGACTGCCGTTGATGATTGATGATTAGCGATTGTCGCAGTTGGAACGACCAGTGCAGGCTTGTCTCTGGTCAGCTGGGTTAGCCAGAGATCTCCGAAGGAAACCAGCTGTCTGGGTTCCCAACTAACGATGTGACGATCGTTTGGGGTCATCAGCTCTCCTCTACCTCGGTTCACAATACCACATATCTTCAAGCAGCTTAGTGAAAACCTTTTACTAACGGGAAGCTAAAGCTTCTCTCAACTGTACAAGGTCTGATTTGCTCACTCCCTTCCGTTTCATGGATGTACTGGGGGTAAAGTGAAGCCAGCTGAGTGATACAGGGTCACACACTGGGACCAAGAGTCCAGTGGAACTTAGAGGTACATTTTCCAAGGTTGAGAAAGGCTGGTGCCTGTTGGTTGTGCTTTAAAAAACTACGAAGTGCAGGTGGAATCTATGTGTTAGGTTAGGAAGCATGGTTCATGGGTATTGGTGGACTCAGTAACTTCTTAATAATAGTGATAATATTTTTTGGTGTAGTTAATACTATTTTTTTTTTCAGTGACTGATGTTGTCTTGCTGTGTGTAGTTAATATCTCTTCAATAATTTTAATAGTATTGTTTTTTAATGTTGTGTTACTAATTGATGCCAGAGAATGAGGGAACTGGTTTTCAGATGAGGTTCCTCCTCTGTGTAAGTGATACGGTGGTAAATTTTTCTATTCACCGAAAATGTAAGAGTATATGTAATTGGTGGACTCTACCTGCGACACAAAGGTACTTTGCAAACTTTACCTACGAAACCTACCTGGATTTTCAAAGGATACTTAAGTTCAATTTTCGTCTTGTGTTGCAGGTACTAATCTAACTTTAGCTACGACACAAAGGTGAATTTTTCTATTAACTGGAGATGCAGAAAATTATCTAAATGGTTTATTCAGACTCCCTAAGATGGAAAACTGAAGGGAGAGAGAGAGAGAGAGAGAGAGAGAGAGAGAGCACTCTTACAACAGGAGAAAGCCAATACACAAATCCGTCGAAAAAGTGCAAATCGACACAAACAAACACACACACAGTGAAGTAATATATAGAGGGAAAGAGACTGAAATATTTACACGGTCAGGCAGCGGACCACACCGACACCCAATCTCAGTTCGAATTTATCTTGAGTCAGTGGAGCAAGCACGTGTTTGTAGGTGAGAAAGGTTCATCTATCGTGTGTGTGTGTGTGAGAGAGAGAGAGAGAGAGAGAGAGAGAGAGAATTGACGTGAGGAAGAAATAAAGACTATTTTCATCGCATTGGTTCCCAAGACTCTTGATTGCTTTTAAATGTCCAGGTGGTGGTACACACACTCTTAATCCCCCACCACCGTTCTCATTTGCTTTTGTGTAAAAAAAAAAAATTCCCCTTCAAGTTATAACTCCTCTGAGAAATACCTTAAACACGAGGACTATGCATGATGTATTTCACCTCATGAATACTACTCCACTTAGCTCAGTCTTCCTCCCCAGACACCAATAAAGACCTTTTTGCTTCTGGGTAAAGCAGTCCTGTGTTGTATACAGTGAGAGATGACAGGTTAACCAAGGCTTTATGACGCCTGCATGTACTGTACTTGGATGAGGTGCTGTATACACTACGGCTATTTGTATATACAGCTTTAAAGTGGCTGATATATTATGCATGTGAATGAATATATACCGTCTATACTCTATAACTGTATACATTATTTATTTATTTAAGAAGTTTGCACGACTTGTAGTAATGGAAGAAGAGAGAGAGAGAGAGAGAGAGAGAGAGAGAGAGAGACCTATTTTGCATACTCATAAGAGGACAGAGAGTGCTGGAAAGGAAAGACTTCAACATAATTTGCATCTGGCAGAGGCTCACAATAACCTCACTGTCGTAATATAATCCCGCAAGACCAGTGACGAAGACAGTGTAGTGAAAGAGTAGGAGTTCTCTTGCTGGATATGATCTCTCTCCTTCTTCTCCATCTCTCTCTGTCTTACTTCACCTTCTCTCCTGGTTTACTCACTTCTCTGTCTTTCTATCTGACTGATTGTCTGTGTACCTGTCTGTATTTTCATTTTCTCTACAGTTTTGTATTGAAATTCAATTTGCAATCGGGTATATATATATATATATATATATATATATATATATGCTTTTGCTCTTTATTCAAGACATCTTCAGAGGCAACTGGATTATGACAGAGAGAGGCTTAAATATACAGGGTGACCTTTAAAAACATGAGGTCAGGCCATAAGATGTCATCCATTAATCCCCACACCAACATACACATTGAATTTTTAGACAAACTGAATGATATCGTCCCAAGTATCACATTCAAAATTGAAAGAGAAATAAATGGATCCTTTCCATTCTTGATATGCTTATCATGAGAAAAATGGCCAAAACTATAAATTTAAGGCATATAAAGCCCACACAGGTAGACAGTTTCATTCACTTTTATCGAATCACCTGAGTCTACCAAAATGTCAGTTTCTGCTTTCTGCTATGTTCAAGATGTCTGCATTTGTGACTTGAATTTGTTGACGATGAATTAAAACACATTCGTTCCATTGCACAGAAACTCAGGTACCTTTCTGTGTTTGTTGATCGTTGTTTTAAAAGGGCTAAGAAATCTTTCATTCCTTCCTCAAAAACCAGGCAAATTCTTACACTTAAGAATATTTTGACCTGCTGTATCGTAATGAATTTGCCCCGTTAGTTCGGTCCTCGCTTCTAAATATTAATGTTGTCAAGATGACTCAACCATTACTAATAAGTAAATAAGAAATAGTCCAAGTTTGAATGTAAATGAAGTGTTTATTGTATTCCATGTAGCAAAATGTAATTGTAATTATGTAGGACAGACAGGAAAAAGGCAGCTCAGAATCAAACAACATAAATAATATCAGGACAGCATCTGAAAGCAGTGCCTTGTTCGTTCATGTTAGAATAATAATCATCCCATTGCTTGGGAAAAGCTTAAAGATGAAACTATCTTGTGTCACAGAAAGATTCTGGTTGGAAGCTTAGTTTGATTGAGGAATTAAAATCAATTAACCTTAGTGATGGTCAGTTCAAACTGATATGTTACATAAATTTATTTGTCAGTGGCCCAAGGTTAAAATGCTTGAAAACCTTTTGATCTAGATGTATGATAGTTATTTAGTGGTCCTATATTTTGACCTGACCTGACTAGTCACGTCACCCCTTCTTAAGCCTCTACGTGTGTTGGGTGTGGGGATTAGTGGATGACATCATTATGACCTGACCTCATGTTTTAAGGTCACCCTGTATATTTGCTCTTCGTCCATGTAATCCAGTTGCATCTGAAGATGTCTTGAATAAAGACGAAAGCAAAGGTGCTCCGTTGTTTCTTTCCTGTGTGATTTATCAATATTTATCTTATCCACGTTTTCATTTAGATATATATATATATATATATATATATATATATATATATATATATATATATATATATATATATATATATATATATATATATATATATATATATATATATATATATATATATAATGGATTGGCTTGCTGGGACAAATCGTAAGTCATACAGTTAAAGAGTTGTGCTGCGACAAAGATATTTGTACTGAGTTTCATTATTTGCTGACGTCTCGGAAAACACTCCCGCCGTCTTGAGAACCTTCAAATAGATGCACAAATATGTTTTGCATAACTTGGGCACATATTTCCTTGGTAATTGAAAGAGGAAAAATAGTTTTCAAATGTGGCAACAAATAAACTCGACCCTGCCAGTTTTTCTCTGGCGGTAATATTCTTTCTCTCTAACTCTCTCTTTGAGTCTCCCTTTCCTTCTCTCTGTGTGTTTGATTGTATATATAGCTCTCTCTATCTTAATGATTCTCTTTCTCTTTTTTATGTTTTCCTTTTGCCCTTTTCTAATTTCTCTTTGTTCACTTCTCCGTTTCTCTCCTTCTCTGTTTATTTCCGTCTTTGTTTCCTTCTGTATGTGTCTCTGTGTCTCTTCGTCTGTATATCTATCTCTTTTATATATATATATATATATATATATATATATATATATATATATATATATATATATATATATATATATATATATATATATATATATGTGTGTGTGTGTGTGTAGCTGGTCGGAATTACTGGACTTTAATTTCTCACTTGAATTGGGGTTGTGGAAGCGCCCCTTTGAGTAAAAACCCGAACCAGCACAGGAGCACTTAAATTTACTAGAAATTAATTCTCAGTGACCCGTGGAAGGATAGCATCTGTGATTGGGATGAATGAGACACACTGTAAAATTTAGACACTTATATTCCCTCCAACACTACAGACACAATCCAATAATGGTACACCAACATATGCGCACCTCTTAACCTGAAGTTAAAACACTACTCTGGGGAATAAAAGTTATACATGATATTGAAATTATTAGAACTCAGACAGTGCAACATTAGACAACAATAAATTCAAAGTATTAAGAAGTGTTGCTTGCACACATGAAACAGGCCTTAAGGGTTTTCACAAAATAATGTCCACCACTGCGGCAATGGTATAAAAATAAGAAACTATTAATTCCAACATGAATAGGCATAAAGGGCACTCAATAGAATTATGTTACACCAACAGATGCAGGCCTTAAGGGTTTTCAACAAAATAATATCAATCACTGAGAAAATTTTATTAAAAAATATACGAAATTAATAACTACAATGAATAGGCCTTAAGGGCACTCAAGAAAATTATGTTACCCCAACAGATGCACACCTTATGAAAATATCTCAACCTTAGAGATTCTATCCTTGTGTAATAGGTAAAGGTGATTTAAAATGAAAATAGCTTTATTCTCTTTTTTCTCATATCAACTACACACACTACTACTACTTTCTGTCACTCGGAATAAAGTATTGCGATCATCCAGCTATCATACAATGATATGAGTTCTTAAGGATGTCACCTAGTAGGTTGGTATATTCTGAGGTGACTTAAGAGGCCGATACGGGACCAGCAGGGTCGATCACAGATTTTGCACATGTTTAGGGCTGCATATGGTGCGGGCGGGGCGGCGGCAGCGTCTTTCCGGCGTTGATACTTGTCTGCCTCGTTATGCAGTCGGGCTGACTCGAAAGTGCTGACACCTTCTCGTGTGGTGATCCTCCAAGCGTTACGGTGTGGAGTAATCGTCTCTCAGGTAAGGGGGTCTATTTAGCACTTTTTCAAGTTTGTCTTAAGCCTATCCATATACCATTTCTTTTGCCAGCCATCGTTGCGTTTACTATTCGTTAGGTGATTGCAAAGTAGCTGCTTTGGCAGTCTACTGCCCATGAGGGTAACAGCGTAGTTGTTCATCGATAATGGTAGCCTCGATGCTTCTACAGTTGGTGTCAGCAAGAATACTGGTGCCATAGCAGGGTGGGGAGGACCACTGCTCGGTAACTTAGTAGATAATTTCAGCTCCCTACAACTAAAGACACGGTTTCGGAGGGTGCCAAAGGCTTGAGATGCATATCTGATCTGATGTCACTGAATCTCTTCATCGATGTCCGCGGTAGTGGACAGGTGGAAGCCGAGATACCGAAAGTGTGTCTGAACCAGGGGCAGGCTGAAAGAGAATCTGAGTCTTACGTACATCACCTCAAGGCCGAAGTGCGCATACGCATCTGCGTCATACACACAAACACACAAAAACACACACACAAGCAGACACACACAGACAGACAGACACACACACACACACACACACACACACACACACACACACACACTTCACTTCATCCTTGACCACCGAAGGGTCAAGACGTACCTGACTCTGCTCTGGCAGCAGCCAGGTCAACTGTTATGTTGGCCCATACCAACTCCCTCCCCTGAACCCCTCCTCCCCACCGGAATATCAACAAGTTCTCGCCCGAAGTTACTATTTCATTTAGGAAAGGAATGGAACCAGTGTTGAAAAGTGGTGAACAGTGCTTAAGTCAATGAAAAACAACTCAACAGTAACAGCCGAGTCGTACCCAAGCTAACCTTCACACAGTGAGGTCCCAGGTACCCAATGATAACTGCCCCTGAGACTCAACAACACCAGCTATGTGTTAATCCGTCCACAATAGGGAGGCCTGGGACCACACCTCACTCACTTGAGTAAGTGAGGTCCTGTGACACCAGACCAAGTTGTGTCCCCATCATGCTTCGACACCACGTAGTGAATGAGTTGCTACAGCATCATGTCAGGTTCCTCATAACACCATTTGTGAGGGAATTACTACACCATGTCAGGACCCTCTAACACCATCGGTGAGAGAATTACTACACCACATCAGGTTCCTCATAACACCATCTGTGAGGGAATTACTACACCACGTGATGCCCCTCATAACACCATCTGTGATGAAATAACTACACCACGTCAGGTCCTTCATAACACCATCTGTGAGGGAATTACTACACCACATCAGGTTCCTCATAACACCATCTGTGGAGGGAATTACTACACCACACCAGGCCCCTCATAGCACCATCTGTGAGGGAATTACTACACCACATCAGGCCCCTCATAACACCATCTGTGATGGAATTACTACACCACGTCAGGTCCTTCATAGCACCATCTGTGAGGGAATTACTAAACCACATCAGGCCCCTCATAACATCATCTGTGAGGGAATTACTATACCACATCAGAACCCTCATAACACCATCTGTGAGGGAATTACTAAACCACGTCAAGCCCCTCATAACACCATCTGTGAGGGAACTACTACACCACGTGATGACCCTCATAACACCATCTGTGAGGGAACTACTACACCACGTGATGACCCTCATAACACCATCTGTGAGGGAGTTACTACACAATGTGTCTGCTGTTCAACACCTCAGCGCACAAGATCTATGTGACCTCAACTGTAAACATTAATCTGTATGTTCACTATGTTCCTTTACCTTTCTCTAATGAAGACTTTTGTTAAACCACCAATGTCAATGTGTGTAATAAGTCATTTATGTCCGATATATATTTTCAGCCTTCGGGCTGCAGAACTTTTTCAATGAATCGTTAATTATTAATTATTGTTATTATTATTATTATTACACACACACACACACACACACACACATACTACTACTACTTTGCTGTCACTCGGAATCGAGTATGACGATCATCCAGCTATGATACAATAATATGAGGTATTAAGGATGTCACCTAGGTTAGTAAGTTTTGAGGTGACTGCTCCATCTACTGCGGGAGAGGCGGTGACAATGTCTTTCCGGCGATGGCGCTTATCTGCATCGGTTTGTAGTCGGACAAACTCGAAAGTATTGACACCTTCTAGTGTGGTGCTCCTCCAAGCGTTACGATGTGGAGTAATCGATTCCCAGGTGAGGGGGTCGATTTGGCACCTTTTCAGGTTTGTCTTAAGACTATCCTTATACCTTTTCAATTTCCTGCCGGCGTTACGTTTACTATTTGCTAGGAGACTGTAAAGTAGCTGCTTTGGCAGTCTACTGTCGTCCATGTGGGTAATATGGCCAGTTCAACGTAGTTGTTCATGGATAATGGTAGCCTCGATGCTCCTACAATTGGTGTCAGCAAGAATACTGGCATTTGTTCTCTTGTCTTCCAAGCGAACTCGGAGGATGGAACGTAGACTACATTGGTGAAAGTTTTCAAGTGCCTTGAGGTGCCTCCTGTATGTGACCCATGTCTCACTGCTCGATATACGTGCAACTTTGTAGATAATTTCAGCTCCCTACAGCTGAACACACGATTTCGGAGTCTGCCAAAGGCTTGAGATGCACATCTGATCCGATGCTGAATCTCTTCATCGAAGTCTACGGTGGTGGACAGTTGGGAGCCAAGATACCGAAAGTGGGCAACATTAGAGAGTGTAGTACCGTTAAGCTGGATGGATGGTGGAGGTGTGTCTGAACCAAGGGCAGGTTGAAAGAGAATCTGAGTCATACGTACACTCACCTCAAGGCCGAAGTGTGCATACGAGTCTGTGTAGGTGTTCAGGATCTCCTGTAGGTCGTGTTCAGTGTGAGCAACAAGGGTAAGGTCGTCTGCATACTGAAGTTCAGTAACGGAAGCTGCCGTCACCTATGTTCTTGCCTGGAGTCGTCTTATGTTGAAATGACCTCTCTTCACCCGGTACTCGATGTTCACCCCGCTGGCTAAATTAGCACTGACACGAGTAAGGAAGGCAGCCAAGAAGATGGTAAAGAGAGTTGGTGCCAGTACACACCCTTGTTTAACCCTTGTTTGGATGGGGAAGAACTGTGATTGGGTGCTGTTGTGCACAACACTGCCGTTCATGCCATCGTGGAGCTAGCTCTAAATGGCAATACATTTTGGTGGGCAGCCAAAACGGCTGAGGGTCCACCCTGTTGACCGTGTCGAAGGCCTTGATTAGGTCGATGAAAGCCATGTAGAGGTCACTACGCTGTTTTCTGCGCTTTTCCTGTATCTGGCGGGCACCACATTGAGATTCAGGGAGGAATTTTTTCTACGTTTGTCTTTGGTACCCCAAAAATGTTCTACACTACTGAGGGTATACACAAACACTTGTTATCTTAAAAATAGGTTCTTATTCTCGTACGGGAGATATACAGAGGGACTAATTAGACAGAGCACTTCCACACTTGAAGGACTGGTGGTCTCCACTCTATGTATCACTGCGCGCTGCATGTACAGATGCCAGCATTCACAAGCTGAATACATAAAATGTAAATATGATAATTCATATACATAACATGGTGCATAATAAATGGAAATATTACATAGAATTAATACATGTTCTGTAATACTTTACTATACATAATTAATTGAGTAATATATGAATACACAGCTTAAGGTACTACTTCGTGTCCATATTATACACCTTCCTCCCCCCTATACGCTCATAGTTTCATCTTGAGCGGACCTTTTGTTTCCGAGTCGCTCAGACCTGCGGAGTACTGGGGCAGAAACACAAGGTGGGGATGGATTTACTGTAAAGACACCAGCATTTCGGGACTCAACTGGGGAAGGGTCAACACTAGGCAGCTCCACAGGTCGGAGGAAACGACGGTTCCTCCTCCATACTCTACCACTAGGAAGACGCACTTGGTAGTCCCTGGACCGGCCAATACCCATGACAACCCCAACCTTGTCCCAGCGATGAGATACCGGATCTTGAATCCTGACCTGCTGGCCGATACTCAACCTGGGAAGGGGGCGGGCATGACAGTCGTACCGAGCAGCGACATCTGAGGCTAGTTCTGCTGCACGGCGGTCACATTCTTCGGTCTTGGCTTGCCATTCTTGAGAAAAAGACCTCGGTAGGGCAGGAACACAAGACCTGAGATGATGTCCATATAGAACCTGGGCTGGGGAGCGTCCGGTGAAGTTCGGGGTGTTGCGTAACTCTAACAAACCTCGATCGAAATCCTCGCAGTCGATATTTCCTAAGGGTGACTCCTTAAGGATCAGGTGTTTAACAGTCTTGACTGCGGCTTCAGCGTGTTCATTCGCCTGGGGGTAGTGGGGCGAGGTCATGACATGACGGACTCCCCAATGGTCCATGAAGTCCCGGAACTCGTGGCTGGTGAACTAGGGTCCTCCATCAGTCCTGAGGCGGAGGGGAACACCAACTTCTCTGAAGTTATGCCTGAAATTAAGGATGGTAGCAGTAGCCGTTGTATAACTACCACAGGGGACGACAACAGGCCATCCAGACAATCGGTCGGCAATGACGAGGAAGGACTTCCCTGCCACTGCAAAGAAGCCAGCCGACACAGACTCGAAGGGTCTTGAAGGGCTATCGTCGCACATTAAAGGTTCCCGTTGCTGGCTGGGTTGCAGAATCTGGCACGGCTCACAGGCACGGACGGTACTTGCAATGTCCGCGTCGATTCCGGGTCAAAATACAGTCTGCTTCGCCCGTCTCTTGGTGGCCTCCACTCCTCGATGGCTGTCGTGAAGGCGGGTCAAGGTACGGCAGCGTAGGGCAGCAGGAATGACTACTCGTGGACTATACAAGACGAGGTCTCTGTCACAATAGAGGTCCTCGCGTATCTTCCAGTACGGGAGTAGCTATTCATGAAGGTCGTATCGATTAGATGGAAATCCCTGGGACACACAGTCGACGAGCCGGATATAGGAAGGGTCGGCCCGGGCTGCGGTGCAGAGATCTTCAAGGGTCTTGTCTGCATCCGGTGCTGTAGACTCTTCTGATGTGAAGACGGCCTTCAATGAGACTACTGACTTGAGGGATGCAGCAGCTGTAGAACACAACATCTCGTCCTCTGGGGTGGGGCGACTGACAGGGGCTCGGGACGGCATCTGGGATGCACAGCAGCTTACCCGCACGCCACACAGCCGTGAAGAGATAAGGCGAGAGCTTCTCTTTCAAACGTTGAAGGAGAGGATTCTCTACTGCATCCAAAGATTAGTGATGTATAATAGGTATAAGAGGGCGATGATCCGTGAAGAGGGTGAAGTGCTGAAGTCCTATCAGGTAGAAGCAGCACTTCGCCATCGCCCAGACAACAGCCAACATCTCCAGCTCAATCGTGGCATATCGGGTCTCGGCGTCCGTCAGGAACCGGGATCCACACTGAATTAAGCGGAGTTGTCCACGCCATGGTCCTGCAGAAGGGCGTAACCAACGCCGTAGAGTCTGGAGGCGTCAGTCTAGAGGACGGTGGGTAGGGCTGGGTCGTAACAGGCGAGGACAGGTGGACTTAAGAGGGCCTGCTTGACTTGCTGGAAGGCCTCTTGATGATCTGGGGTCCACAGGAATGTCCTCCTGGGGCTCAGCAGGGGGCGTAACGGCTGGGCTGCGGCGGAGATGTCAGGTGAAAATTCAGCCAGCTGATTGACCAGACCCAAAAAAGAACGGAGGTCTGTCAGGTTGGCAGGGGTTGGAAAATCCCTGATTCCACTTAATTTCTCCGGGTCAGCTGCGATACCTGATGCTGAGAGAGTGTACCCACAGAAGTTCACTGATGGTGCGGCGACAACAAACTTGTCAGCGTTGAGGGTAATCCCGTACTTTCGACATCTGGTGAGAACTTCATATATTCGGGAGAGGTGGGTGAAGGGTGGGCTGGACGGGAAACTTGCTGGTTAAGTTTTGACAGATCGGTGGTGATCCGTACTCCACCACGAGGTTTGGCGACGGGGACGAGAGGGTGGCACCAAGGTGAAGGTTCGTCTCCGGCCGGCTTGATGATTCCCTGAGCAACCATGGAGTCAAGCTCTTGTCTAACTAGCTCCTTGTAGGCGTGAGGAATCAAACGAGGGGTGTGGATGGCAAAAGGTGTGGCACCATCCTTAAGATGAATCTTCATAGGTGGACCCACCATCGGCTTGAGTGGTGTGGATCCCAAAGATTTCTTCGTGACCAACACGTCAGCAAACTCCTTGAGAAGGTAAGCTCTTGCATCAGAAGGGGACGTGTTAGTAGAGATAGGGAGTTCCTTCAACCTGTTGACATGGGTGACCTTTAAAATAGGTTTGGGGAACTCCTTGGAAACAATGGCCAACTCTTGACAATGGCCATATGATAAAAGCGGAGTCGGGATCCCATCATGAACATCAATCCGGGCTGAGCAAGACTGCCCACCAAAGGTAAGAGCAGCCCAGAAAGATCCCAAAGCTGGAGCCATCCTGGAACCATCAGCTGTCAGTTCCGTTGTCTGAGGAGGGGGCTGTAGGTTGCTCCGGGGCACTCCCAAACCCGCTAAGTGCCGTGGACCAATCACTGAGACGTCAGCACCGGTGTCAGGTAACATCCGAAGACTGGATGACAAGTTACCGTGAGAAATGACGACACTGATGTGCTGGGGCGTCGTGTCCGTGGAACAATGTACACGACGGCAGGAACGACTGGACACAGCGTCTTGATGCTTGCCAGAAGGAGGGGGCGCGCCAGCACTACCTGAGGATGACTTCTTGGATCCTTGGTGGTGTCCTCTCTGTGTCTTCTTACGACAACATTTGTCATAATGGCCCACACGACCACAAAGTCTGCACTGAACTTTGCTAGCAGGGCACTTGACTGTGTAAGCCCAGTGACCCTGGCGGTCGCAACTTCTGCACACGCTTTGAGCAGCTGGGCACTGGGAGGCATCATGCTGTCTCGCGCAGCTGTTACACAAAGCTGCTGCTGAAGGTGTAGCTGGAGGGTGAGGGGTGGGGTTACCTTGCTGCTTCTTACCCTTTCTGTAGGAAGACACCGCCCTCACCTGGTCAGGTTGTGAGCGTAAAGCTGAAGTCGCACACCTGGCGGCCTCGTACGCTCGACATTTTGTAACAACATCTTGAAGGGAGGAAGTGGGGTCAAGTGAAATGAGACGCTGAACTAGCTCTTCATCTCGAATACCCGTTAAAATGATTGTCTTGAGTTGTGTCTCTTCACAGACTTGAGAATTTCCAGGACAAACATCAACTTCCTCTGAACATCTTTTCAGTCTTACAAAAAATGCATCAAAAGATTCTCCATCAAGCTGCTTACATTGGAGGAGTTCTCTTCTTCTGAGTGCTTCGTTGCGCTGTCCCTTAACATGTTCCTGTAACTTGTCAAGCACGGCCTCTACAGTCAGAGTTGTCGTAGGAGGCACTTGAAGTGTGTGCTCGAGAGTACGTTGTGTCTCTAAGGACAAGCACATACGAAGCTGTATCATCTGTTTAGGCTGTGGTAAACTTGACAAGTCAACCATTGTTGCATAGTCTTGCCAACGTCGACGCCATTCCCGAAATATCTGATAAGAAGCGTCAGACTTCAGAGAGGGAGGCATTTGTGCTGCAGCCTTTTGAGGAATTGTTGAACCGACTCTGGGAAATGAGGTACCAGTACCTCTAGTCGTATCAGCATTAGTAGCAGAAGAATCTTGTAGAGTAGATCGTTGTGGGGAGGCTAACAGGGAAATCAAGACTTCAAATCTGGCTTGATCCTCTCTTTTTCTCAGGTCATCCTCACTTCTACGTATATCTTCTAGTTCTCTGCGTCTTTGTTCATCTTCGTGGCGTCGTCTTTCAGACTTTCTGTACCGAATTTCTTCCTCTTCTCTCCTTGCAACATAGTCCTGGTGTCGAGAAGTTTCCATCCACTTAATCAGTTGAAGGAGATCTGTGGACGCAGGCACCGCAGGAGAGCTTGCTCGCGACGAATGAGGAGATTCTGTGGGTGATTGGGCGTTGTCACTGTGGGGAGCGTGGGGCCTGAGTGTGGGTGGGGAGAGGTCTCCCAAGCTAAAACTCATAACCCCATCGTCCAGGGTATCATTTTGATCCCTGTGAGACATGCCGACTGCTTCTGTACTCTATCTGTGCAAAGACCGGGTCAACCCCTCGTAATAGGGTGTGTCATAGGAGGGAAGATCAGCTAAAACTAATGGCCCATCACTTTTTTGGTAGATTTTAGTGTATATAAACAGAAAATAATTTCAGTTTCAATATTTTGCAACCTTTTGCTAGGTAAATTTTAGCGTGAAATTTATCGAAAATCTAATGTACAGCTGCATTAGTGCATTACAATTAAATAGTGAACATTACTTTCTGACTTCATTCTTTAACAACCCAACTAACAATATTTTTTCTGTTTCAGATTCTGATGCATTTATAAGTTGATAATATTTGCGATGGCTGCTTGTGTCAGGACGAGGAACCAAAAATCCAGCCATCTCAGTCACTATCTTGGGTCTGGGAGAGAGCTCCTGAAGTCGGAGTTGCCTACATTGAGAGATGCTTTGAGATACAGTGTTTTAATCAGGCAAATCAGTGAAAAGAACCAAGAGGGTATTAGGGTGTGTCATACAGAGGCGAATTTTTTTTTTTTGAGTTTGAAAAATCGGCCCATGGTATTAATGATGTAGTTCTATGTGCAGAATCATGTAATATCTTCAGATTTGAAAAGTTTTCATTTTTGCTAG
>NW_024748502.1:367644-410312 GCF_018991925.1 Homarus americanus
TCAATACACACCCCACAACATGACACACACCCAAACAGCACCGTCAATATAGACACCCACAACATGACACATACCCAAACAGCACCGTCAATACACACCCCACAACATGACACATACACCAAACGACACCGTCAATACACACCCCACAACATGACACACACCCAAACAGCACCACACACACACCCCACAACATGACACATATTCAACAATAGTGACAGTACATCACACAACATAACACATACTCTAACAGCACCGTCAATACACACCCCCACACATACACACCCAAACAGCACAGCTCAATACACACCCCACAACATGACACACACTAACAATAGTGACAGTACACATCACACAACATAACACATACTCTAACAGCACAGTCAATACACACCCCACAACATGACACACACACTAAAAAGTACTGTCAGTACACACCCACAACATGACACACACTCAAACAGCACCACACAGCACCCCACAACATGACACACACTCAACAATAGTGACAGTAATATCACACAACATAACACATACTCTAACAGCATCAATACACACGCCACAGCATGACACACACTAAACAGCACCGTCAATACACACCCCACAACATGACACACACTCAAACAGCACTGCTGGACACACAGCTCACAAATATGACACACACTCAAACACTGTCAATACCACACCCCACAACATGACACACACTCAAACAGCACCATCAATACACACCCCACAACATGACACACACCCAAACAGAGCACCGTCAATACACACCCACAACATGACACACACCCAAACGACACCGTCAATACACACCACAACATGACACACACCCAAACAGCACCGTCAATACACACCCCCACAAACATGACACACACTCAAACAGCACCGTCAACACAGCTCACAACATGACACACACTCAAACAGCACCGCCAATACACACCCCACAACACACACACACTCAAACAACACCGTCAACACACACCCCAACATGACACACTCAAACAGCACCGTCAATACACACCCCACAACATGACACACACTCAAACAGCACCGTCAATAATTCCCACAACATGACACACACTCAAACAACACCGTCAATACACACCCCACAGCATGACACACACTCAAAACAGCACCGTCAATACACACCTCCCACAACATGACACACACTCAAACAGCACCACACACACACCCCACAACATGACACACACTCAAACAGCACCGTCAATACACACCCCACAACATGGACACACACTAAACACCACACACACACCCCACAGCATGACACACACTCAAACAACACCGTCAATACACACCCCACAACATGACACACACCAAACAGCACCGGCCACACACACCCCACAACATGACACACACACTCAAACAGCACCGTCAATACACACCCCCACAACATGACACACACTCAAACAACACCGTCAATACACACCCCACAGCATGACACACACTCAAACAGAGCACCGTCAATACACACCCACAACATGACACACACTCAAACAGCACCGTCAATACACACCCACAACAACATGACACACACTCAAACAGCACTGTCAATACACACTTACAACATGACACACACTCAAACAACACCGTCAGTACACACCCCACAACATGACACACACTCAAACAACACCGTCAATACACACCCCACAACATACACTCAAACAGCACCGTCAGACACTCTTCCACAACATGACACACCAAACAACACCGTCAATACATTGAATTCCCACAGCATGACACACACCTAAAACAGCACTCACCACACACCCCACAACATGACACACACCAAACAGCACCGTCAGCACATCCCACAAACATGACACACACCTCCAAACAGCAACATCAGTACACACCCCACAACATGACACACACCAAACAGCACCGTCAATACACACCCCACAACATGACACACACTAAACAGCACCGTCAGTACACACCCCACAACATGACACACACTCAAACAGCACCGTCAATACACACCCCACAACATGACACACCAAACAGCAACTGTCAGTACACACCCCTACAACATGACACACTCAAACAGCAACTGTCAGTACACACCCCACAACATGACACACACCAAACAGCACCGTCAGTACACACCCCATTGAACATGACACACACCAAAACAGCACCGGCCAGTACACACCCCACAACATGACACACACTCAAACAGCACTGTCAGTACACACCCCACAACATGACACACACTAAACAGCACCATCAATACACACCCCACAACATGACACACACTCAAACAGCTCCACAATACACACCCCACAAACATGACACACACACTCAAACAGTAATCTACCACACAGCCTACATGACACACTCAAACAGCACCGTCAATACACAGCTCACAACATGACAAACACTCAAACAGCACAGTCATCATACACACCCCACAACATGACACACACTCAAACAGTACCGTCAGCACACCACAACATGACACACACTCAAACAGCACCACCAATACACACCTCACAACATGACACACACTCAAACAGCACCACCAATACACACCTCGCTAAATATGACACATACCCAAACAGCACCACAGTACACACTCTACAACATGACACACACTCAAACAGCAATCACAATACACACCCCACAACATGACATAACACCCAAACAGCACCGTCAATACACACCCCACAACATGACACACACCCAAACAGCACCGTCAATACACACTCCCACAACATGACACACACTCAAACAGCACCGTCAATACACACCCCACAACATGACACACACTCAAACAACACCAATACACACCTACAACATGACACACACACTCAAACAGCACCGTCAATACACACCCCACAACATGACACACACTCAAACAGCACTGTCAATACACACCCCACAACATGACACACACTCAAACAACACCACAATACACACCCCACATGACACACACTCAAACAGCACCGTCAATACACACCCCACAACATGACACACACTCAAACAGCACCGTCAATACACACCCCACAAATACGACACACCCAAACAGCACCGTCAATACACACCCCACAACATGACACACACCCAAACAGCACCACAATACACACACCCCACAACATGACACACACCCAAACAGCACCGTCAATACACACCCCACAACATGACACACACCCAAACAGCACCAATACACACCCACAACATGACACACACCAAACAGCACCGTCAATTACACACCCCACAACATGACACACACCAAACAGCACCGTCAATACACACCCACCAACATGACACACACACCCAAACAGCACCGTCAATACACACCCCACAAATATGACACACACCCAAACAGCACTGCCACACACCCCACAACATGACACACACCCAAACAGCACCGTCAATACACACACACACCACAACATGACACACACCCAAACAGCACTGTCAATACACACCCTGGCTAAATATGACACACACCCAAACAGCACCGTCAATACACACCCCACAACATGACACACACTCAAACAGCACCACACACACACCCACAACAACATGACACACACCCAAACAGCACCATCAATACACACACAACATGACACACACTCAACAGCACCGTCAATACACACCCCACAACATGACACACACCCAAACAACACACATGATGAAGATGGGACACACACTCAAACAGCACCGTCAATACACACCCCACAACATGACACACACTAAACAGCACCGTTAATACACACCCCTACAACATGACACACACCAAAACAACACTGTCAATACACACCCCACAACATTATGACACACACCCAAACAGCACCGTCAATACAATACCCCACAACATGACACACACACCCAAACAGCACCGTCAATACACACCCCACAACATGACACACACACTCAAACAGCACCGTCAATACACACCCCACAACATGACACACATCAAACAGCACCGTCAATACACACCCCACAACATGACACACACCAAACAGCACCGTCAATACACACCCCACAACATGACACACACCCAAACAGCACCACACACACACCCCACAACATGACACACACCCAAACAGCACCGTCAATACACACCCCACAACATGACACACACCCAAACAGCACCGTCAATACACACCCACAAACAGACACACACACCCAAACAGCACCGTCACACACCCCACAACATGACACACACCCAAACAGCACCGTCAATACACACCCCACAACATGATGATCTTCACCAAACAGCACCATCAATACACACCCCACAACATGACACACACCCAAACAGCACCGTCAATACACACCCCACAACATGACACACACCCAAAACAGCACCGTCAATACACACTCCCCACAACATGACACACACACCCAAACAGCACCGTCACACACCCCACAACATGACACACACTCAAAACAGCACCGTCAATACACACCCCACAACATGACACACACCCAAACAGCACCGGGCCAATACACACCCCACAACATGACACACACCCAAACAGCACCGTCAATACACACCCCACAACATGACACACACTCAAACAGCACCGTCAATACACACCCCACAAACATGACACACACCTAAACAGCACTGTCAATACACACCCACAACATGACACACACCACTCAAACAGCACCGTCAATACACACCCCACAACATGACACACACTCAAACAGCACCGTCAATACACACCCCAACATGACACACACCCAAACAGCACCGTCAATACACACCCACAACAACAAACACACACTCAAACAGCACCGTCAATACACACCCACAACATGACACACACACCCAAACAGCACCACACACACCCACAACATGACACACCCAAACAGCACCACACACACACCCCACAACATGACACACACCCAAACAGCACCGTCACACACACCCCACAACATGACACACACTCAAACAGCACCACACACACACACCCCACAACATGAAGTACTACACCCAAACAGCACCGTCAATACACACCCCACAACATGACACACACTAAAACAGCACCGTCAATACACACCCACAACATGACACACACTCAAACAGCACCGTCAATACACACCCCACAACATGACACACGCTAAACAGCACTGCCAATACACACTCCACAACATGACACACACCACCAACACCGTCAATACACACCCCACAGCATGACACACACCAAACAGCACCGTCAATACACACCCCACAACATGACACACACCAAACAGCACCACACACACACCCACAACATGACACACACTCAAACAACACCGTCAATACACACCCCACAACATGACACACACTCAACAGCACCACAGTACACACCCCACAACATGACACACACCCAAACGACACCGTCAATACACACCCCACAACATGACACACACCCAAACAGCACCACCAATACACACCCCACAACATGACACACACCCCAAACAGCACCAGTACACACCCCACAACATGACACACACTAAACAGCACCGTCACACACCCCACAAATATGACACACACTCAAACAGCACCGTCAAGTACACACCCACAACATGACACACACCAAACAGCACCACCACCATACACTCCCCACAACATGACACACACCAAACAGCACCACCACACACCCACAGCACACACACACACCCAAACAGCACCAATACACACCCCACAACATGACACACACCCAAACAGCACCGTCACACACCCCACAACATGACACACACACCCAAACAGCACCGTCAATACACACCCCACAACATGACATAACACCCAAACAGCACTGCCACACACCCACAAACATGACACACACCCAAACAGCACCACAATACACACTCCTACAACATGACATTAACACCCAAACGACACCACAACACACACCCACAACATGACACACACCCAAACAGCACTGCTTAATACATACCCCACAACATGACACACACTCAACAATAGACAGTACACATCACACAACATAACACATACTCTAACAGCACCGTCAATACACACCCCACAACATGACACACACACCCAAACAGCACAGTCAATACACACCCCACAACATGACACACACTTCAACAATAGTGACAGTACACATCACACAACATAACACATACTTCAACAGCACAGTCAATACACACCACAACATGACACACACTCAAAAAGTACCGTCAGTACACACCCCACAACATGACACACACTCAAACAGCACCGTCAATACACACCCCACAACATGACACACACTAACAATAGTGACAGTACACATCACACAACATAACACATACTCTAACAGCATCATCACACACACGCCACAGCATGACACACACTCAAACAGCACCGTCAATACACACCCCACAACATGACACACACACTCAAATAGCACTGTCAATACACAGCTCACAACATGACACACTCGCAACACCGTCAATACACACCCCTACAAATATGACACACACTAAACAGCACCATCATTACACACCTCACACATGACACACACCCAAACAGCACCGTCAATACACACCCCACAACATGACACACACACCCAAACAGCACCGTCACCACACACCCCACAACATGACACACACCCAAACAACACCGTCAATACACACCCCACAACATGACACACACTCCAAACAGCACCGTCAATACACACCCCACAACATGACACACACCAAACAGCAACCGTCAGTACACACCCACAACATGAGACACACACCCAACAGCACCGTCAATACACACCCACAACATGACACACACCCAAACAGCACCGTCAATACACACCCCACAACATGACACACACCCAAACAGCACTGTCAATACACCCTACAACATGACACACACTCAAACAGCACCGTCACACACCCACAACATGACACACACCCAAACAGCACTGTCAATACACACTCCCACAACATGACCCACACCAAACAGCACCGTCAATACACACCCCACAAATATGACACACTCAAACAGCACCACAGTACACACCACAACATAACACACACCCAAACAACACCGTCAATACACACCCCACAACATGACACACACCTAAACAGTACCGTCAATACACACCCCACAAATATGACACACACACTCAAACAGCACCGTCAATACACACACCCCACAACATGACACACACCCAAACAGCACCGTCAATACACACCCCACAACATGACCCACACCAAACAGCAATCAATAATACACACCCCACAACATGACACACACTCAAACAGCACCGTCAGTACACACCCCACAACATAACACACACACCAAACAACACCGTCAATACACACCCCACAACATGACACACACCCAAAACAGCACCGTCAATACACACCCCACAACATGACACACACTCAAACAGCACCGTCAATACACACCCCACAACATGACACACACCCAAACAGCACCACACACACACCCCACAACATGACACACACACCCAAACAGCACCGTCAATACACACCCCACAACATGACACACATTCAAACAGCACTGTCAATACACACCCCACAACATGACACACACCCAAACAGCACCGTCAATACACACCCCCACAACATGACACACACCCAAACAGCACCGTCAATACACACCACAACATGACACACACTCAAACAGCACCGTCAATACACACCCCACAACATGACACACCCAAACAGCACCGTCAATACACACCCCACAACATGACACACACTCAAACAGCACTGCCAATACACACCCACAACATGACACACACTCAACAGCACTGTCACACACCCCACAACATGACACACACTCAAACAGCACCATCAGTACACACACCACAGTTATGACACACACCAAACAGTACCGTCAATACACACCCCTGGCCACAACATGACACACACTCAAACAGCACTGTCAGTACACACCCCACAACATGACACACCCAAAACAGCACCGTCAGTACACACCCCACAACATGACACACACACCCAACAACACCGTCAATACACACCCCACAACATGACACACTCAAACAGCACCGTCAGTACACACCCCACAACATGACACACACCCAAACAGCACCGTCAGTACACACCCCACAACATGACACACACCCAAACAGCACCGTCAATACACACACCCCACAACATGACACACACCTCCAAACAGTAACTGTCAATACACACCCCACAACATGACACATTCAAACAGCACCGTCAATACACACCCCACAACACATGACACACACCCAAACAGCACTGTCAATACACACCTACAACATGACACACACTCAAAACAGCACCGTCAGTACACACCCCACAACATGACACACACTCAAACAGCACCAGCCAGTACACACCCCACAACATGACACACACCCAAACAGCACCACACACACACTCCCACAACATGACACACACTAAACAGCACTGTCAATACACACCCCACAACATGACACACACTCAAACAGCACCGTCAGTACACACCCCACAACATGACACACACTCAAACAGCACCGTCAGTACACACCCCACAACATGACACACACCCAAACAGCACCGTCAATACACACTCCCCACAACATGACACACACTCAAACAGCACCGTCAGTACACACACCCCACAACATGACACACACCCAAACAGCACCGTCAGTACACACCCCACAACATGGTCATACACCCAAAACAACACCGTCAATACACACCCCACAAACATGACACACATCAAACAGCACCGTCAGTACACACCCCACAACATGACACACACCCAAACAACACCGTCAATACACACCCCACAAACATGACACACACTCAAACAGCACCGTCAATACACACCCCACACAACATGACACACTAAACAGCACCGTCAATACACACCCCACAACATGACATACACTCAAACAGCAATTGCCAGTACACACACCCCACAACATGACACACACCAAACAGCACTGCCAATACACTCTACAACATGACACACACACTAAACAGCACCGTCAGTACACACCCCACAACATGACACACACACCCAAACAACACCGTCAATACACACCCCACAACATGACACACTCAAACAGTACCATCAATACACACCCCACAACATGACACACACCCAAACAGCAATTATCAATACACACCCCACAACATGACACACACTCAAACAGCACCGTCAATACACACCCCACAACATGACACACACCCAAACAGCACCATCAATACACACCCCACAACATGACACACACTCAAACAGCAATTGCCAATACACACCCACAACACACACACCCAAATAGTACCATCAATAATACCCCACAACATGACACACACTCAAACAGCACCATCAATACACACCCCACAACATGACACACACCCAAACAGCACCATCACACACACCCCACAACATGACATGCCACACTTCAAAACAGCACCGTCAATACACACCCTTAACATGACACACACCCAAACAGCACCATCAATACACACCCCACAACATGACACACACTCAAACAGCACCGTCAGTACACACCCCACAACATGACACACCAAACAGCACTGTCAGTACACACCCCACAACATGACACACACCCAAACAGCACCGTCAGTACACACCCCACAACATGACACACACTCAAACAGCACTGTCAATACACACCCCACAACATGACACACACCTAAACAGTACCACATTACACACCCCACAACAAGACACACACTCAAACAGAAAGCACCGTCAGTTACACACCTCCCACAACATGACACACACTCAACAGCACCATCAATACACACCCCACAACACATGACACACACTCAAAACAGCACCGTCAATACACACCCACAACATGACACACACCCAAATAGCACCATCAACATATTACCCTAAATATGACACACACACTCAAACAGCAACACTAATACACACCCCACAACATGACACATACACCAAACAGCACTATCAATACACACCCCACAACATGACACACACTCAACAGCACCGTCAGTACACACCCTCCCCACAACATAACACACACTCAAACAACACCGTCAATACACACCCCACAACATGACACACACTCAAACAGCACCATCAATACACACACTCCCCACAACATGACACACACCCAAACAGCACCATCAATACACACCACAACATGACACACACACTCAAACAGCACCGTCAGTACACACCCTGGCAACATAACACACACTCAAAACAACACCGTCAATACACACCTCACAACATGACATACAATCAAACAGCACCAATAATAAGCACACCCCACAACATGACACAACTCAAACAACACCGTCAATACACACCCCACAACATAACACACACTCAAACAACACCGTCAATACACACCCCACAACATGACACACACCCAAACAGCACCATCAATACACACCCCACAACATGACACACACACTCAAACAGCACCGTCAGTACACACCCCACAACATGACACACACTCAAACAGCACCGTCAGTACACACCCCACAACATGACACACACCCAAACAGCAACAGTACACAATTCTACAACATGACACACACTCAAACAGCACCGTCAATACACACCCCACAACATGACACACCCAAACAGCACCGTCAATACACACCCCACAACATGACACACACTCAAACAGCACTGTCAATACACACCCCACAACATGACACACACTCAAACAGCACTGCCGGGCCACACAGCCTCACAACATGACACACACCACCAATACACACCTCACAACATGACACACACATCAGCGTCTTCCCCTTCTTACCGTGACTAAAACCTGCATTGGGGAAAACCTCCTCCATTCATTTCTCAGACAATCAACGCTGATGAGATCTCAGTTATGATTGAGAGGCCAAAACACACGAGATATGTAGGCAATTGGCGAGAGCTGATGAGGCAGACTCTGAACATCTAGTTATAAGGACGTAATTATTCCATTCACCAATAAATGACGTCAGTAGTAGGTCATGAACTGTACCTAGTGAGGAGTCCGATTCTAAAATGGTCATAGTTATTATTTTTTTTTTTGCACGCTACTAGTAATCCTGAAATGACTTAACGGAGATGTAATTTACTAATCACGATATGTGTAAATGCATCTCTCCATAAAACAATAAAACGGATGACAACAAAAACAACAAAGACAACAACAAAAATAACAACACAGACAAAAAAACAGCTACAACAATAATAATAATAATAATAATAATAATAATAATAATAATAATAATAATAATAATAATAATAATAATAATAATAATAATAATAATAATAATAATAATAATAATAATAATAATAATAATAATAATAATAATAATAATAATAATAATAATAGAAGTAGTAATAATAATAAAATGATAATAATAATAATAATGATAATAATAATAATAATAATAATAATAATAATAATAATAATAATAATAATATTAATAATAATAATAAAAATAATAATAATAATAATAATAATAATAATAATAATCATTATTGTTACCTCGTTCAGAAAGTTGTGTAAAGACGCTTGCCAAAATATAATACAAAATGACCTTAACACAAGAACATAAGAATGGTGGAAACTGCAGCGGGCCTATTGGTCCGTACAGGGCAGTCACGTTTACACCCAACCTCTATCGCTCATATATCCATCCAACCTATGTTTGAAGCTATCCAGCGTATTCGAGTTAATTATGATGTCTGGTAACTTGGTATACTCATCAACTATTTCTAAACCAATGTTTACCTACCACTCGCCTAAATCTAAATTTATCAAATTTAAAACTATTGCTACGAGTTCGCTCCTGGTTGGATAGTTTGAGTACCTTTGTTATATCACCTTTGCTTAGCCCTGGCTTACATTTATACTCCTCTATCATATCGCCCCTCACTGTACGTCTCAAGAACACACTAATAAATCCTTAAAAGTGAAGATTCAGCAAAATATCTAACTCGACCTAAACTAAATTAAACTAAACTAAACTAAACTAAACTAAACTAATATGACTAACCTATCCTAATAAAACCTAACGTAGCTTATCCAAAATCATATCTAGGCCCAGCCTAACCTAACCTAACCTAACCTAACCAAACCAAACCAAACCTAATCTAACTTAACCTAACCTAACCATTTCCAACATTAGCCAGTGCCAAGATTTACAGAGACACTACTGTAAGTAAGGTGTAGTCTCAAGATAAATGCTGATGCCAATTTGAACGCTCAGCTTAAGTCAGCCAATTAGGAACATTCTCACGTCTCCAGTTACGAGGAAAATTCACTGTAAGGTTCTCTGAGACTTTGGAACCAGAGAGATAACACTGGCGCCCGCCGAGCTTAATTCAGACGACAAACACCAAATTGGATTGTTTGTCAAGTGCAAAGTTATTGGCGGAGAGGAGAACAATGAGAACAGACTTAGTGTTGACTGGGAGAATTGGAGAACAGGTCAGGGTAAATTTGGCCGCAAATCAAATTGGCTCTAGAATTAATGGTACCCAGTCGTAATGAGTCCCAGTCCTAATGGATTCCAGTCCTAATGAGTCCCGGTCCTAATGAGTCCCAGTCCTAATGGTTCCCAGTCCTAATGAGTCCCAGTCATAATGGGTCCTAGTTCTAGTGTGCCCCAGTTCTATTTGACCTTTCTACTACTACGAATGGGTTCCACTATAACTAGGATACCATAGAATTAAGGCTCCAAACACTGAAACCCATATGGACTACGGCCCAGACTTACTAGTTAGGTTATGCACTATTCGGGCTAAATAAAAAGAGGGCCAATTAGGACACGGGCCCAGTATAATAGAGCAAGAGCCCATTAGCAATCAGGACTCAATCTTTTAGTCTGATTAGGGGCCTGTTAGAATGAGGCCCGCCATGACTTGGGCCCAATAGAACTAGGGCTAAAATAACAATCTGCGGATTAGCATACTGCAATAAACCTTTAAATAAAAACACATAAGGTAATTGGTTCTTCATGTCAGGGGATTGTGTCATGACTTTACCTGGAAATTAATTTCCAATGAAAGTCCTTCCTATAATTTGTAGATACATGACATCTGTATTTTTTGTTTGTTGAGTTTTGTCATTATCAGATGAGCTGGTTGTATACACGTGCATAAGAAGATGCACACACACACACACACACACACACACACACACTCTCTCTCTCTCTCTCTCTCTCTCTCCCTCTCTCTCTCTCTCTCATCTACACCAACACAACCATTTTTCTCTTTGTTGCATTACACCACAAAATATAATGAGCTAAATGCAGAAAAATTATCTTAAAATATCTTACAAAATTTCTCGTATCTTTAGAGTAAAAAAATTAACTAAAAGGAAAAAGAAAATAAGGTAAGTTTTTAATCTGTAAACAAAAAAAAAGATGATATATTTATGTGTGTGTAAATTTTGTCACACCACAACAATATTTCAAAAGTTAACACAGGGAGATTGAATTATGTGAAATTTCTTGGTAATTGAGAGACATTGCGTTAGTCTGGGGTCCTCTCTCTCTCTCTCTCTCTCTCTCTCTCTCTCTCTCTCTCTCTCTCTCTCTCTCTCTCTCTCTCTCCTCCGCAATTGTCGTTTTATTCTCTTTTCTTTATAGACAGAGTGAATAATAGAGAAAGACTGACAAAGACAAACATACAGAACTTAATTTAACAGAAGACAGAAAGATAAGAGATATAGTGAAAAAAACAGGAAAACCGACTAAATAACATACAGACACAAACGCACATACAGACCGACCGACAGGCAAAGATAGATAAAACTGGAGATAAAGACAGACAAACGGACAGACACACACAAACAGCGAACTGGGGATAAATAAAAAGACAGGTAGACAGACAGACAGACAATAACACAGAAAACGTAGACAGGGAAGGAGTACTGCACTTACCAAGGGGCAAAAATACCGACGCCCTCCATTTGCATATCAAGAATGAAAGACGTCAGATCAATTCTCAAGGTCAGAGGTTTCTTTCTCTGTCTCCCTCGTCTCTCCCTTGACGTTATCAGTAAGGAGAACCTCAGGCAGGGAGATAACAGGGGTCAGCTTTACACTTCTCGCTATTCACGTCGTAGACACCAGACCCTGAGATACCAGTGAGCAGTGAAGATGTGGAGATAGGAAGGATGAAGCCGTGTGGACATGACTTTAAGACTAAGAATAAATATTGTAAACATGACTATGACAGTATTGTAGACAAGATTATACCATGACTCAATACTGTAAACATAATTATAACATTACTCTAATATGACTCAACACTGTAGACATGATTATAACATGACTCAACGCTGTATACATGACTATGACAGTACTGTAAACATAAATATAACATGACTCAACATTGTAGGCATGACCATGAAAGCATTGTAGACATGACTATAACATGACTCAATACTGTAAACATGACTATAATATTACTCTAACATGACTCAACACTGTAGACATGACTTTGATAGTATTGTAGACATGACTGTAACATGACTCAAAATGGAAACATGACTATAACAGTATTGTAGACATGACGATAACATGACTCAACATTGTAGGCATGACTACGATAGTATTGTAGATATGACTATAACATGACTTAACATTGTAGACACGACTATAACATAACTCAACCTTGTAGACATGAATGACAGTATTGTAGACATGACTATAACATGACTCAACAGTTTAGACATGACTATACCATGACTCAACCCTGTAAACATGAATATAACATGACTCAACCCTGTAGGCATGACTGACAGCAGTTTAAACATAACTATAAAATGACTCAACATTGTAGACATGACTCTAACATGACTCAACACCGTAGACATGACTATTACATGACTCAACACAGTACATATGATTATAACATGACACAACCCTGTAGACATGATTGACAATATTGTAGACATGACTATAAAATGACTCAACAATGTGGACATGACTATGACAGTAGTGTACACATGACTATTACATGACTCAGCACAATAGACATCACTATAACATGATTCAACACCGTAGACATGACTATAACATGACTCAACATTGTTGATTTGACTATGGCAATATATAAACATGACTGTAACATGACTCAACACTGTGAACACATTATAACATGAACATTGGTATGAATATAACATGACTCAACATTGTAGACATGACTATAACAGTAGGGTGTGTCATAGGAGGAAAGATCAATATAAAACTAATGGCCCATCACTTTTTTGGTAGATTTTGAATTATATAAACAGAAAAATAATTTCAGTTTCAATATTTTGCAACCTTTGCTAGGTAAATTTTAGCGTGAAATTTATATCGAAAATCCTAACAATAGCTGCATTAATTGCATTACAATTAAATAGTGAACATTGCTTTCTGACTTCGTTATTTAACAGCCCAACTAACAATATTTTTTTTTAAACAGATTCTGATGCATTTATAAGTTGATAATATTTGCGATGGCTGCTTGTGTCAGGACGAGGAACCAAAAATCCAGCCATCTCAGTCACTATCTTGGGTCTGGGAGAGAGCTCCTGAAGTCGGAGTTGCCTACATTGAGAGATGCTTTGAGATACGGTGTTTTAATCAGGCAAATCAGTGAAAAGAACCAAAGAACTTACAAACAAAGACATTGCCAGTGATATGACCAAAGCTGTCTTGGCACAGTACACTCTGGCTAACGCTCAGTTCAAGCCTCCAGTCATAACAAGTCAGAAGATTAGTGAGAGACTGCTAGCCAGTTGGGAAAAGGCAAGAGATATCTCTCTTGGGAGAGGAAAACTTGCAGTTAAGGACAGCTTTGCCAAGCAACTGGACCAGTTATTTGACATAAATACTTGCAAGTGCCCAATTGTTCTCTGTCCTGAGTTTGGATGCGATCGTGACTGTAAATCCAGGGCCCACATCTCCTGTGTTTGCAAGCGTGAACTGAAATTCCTGTGATCGAACTGGCATTTGTCAAAGCACAGAAGACTGGCAGTAAGGGGCTCTCATGATTTCTAGCCAAGATATTCCGGAGTCCAAGAGACAGGAGGCTGCCACAGAGAGGCAGAAGAGGAGAAGAGTTGCCGAGGAAAAGAGACTTGAGAAAGCCCAGGGTGAGGTAAAAAAGGCCGATGATTGGAGTCAAGCTGATTCAGAGTTTAATGACTTCCCCATGGCTGATCCGAGTGCTGACCAGGAGAATGGTGACTTTGTCCCTAACCCAGAAAATAATGATCCCAAACCTTCCGGGCATAAGATTCGAAATAGGAAAGATATCGAGCATGAAAACCTGGCCAGCATGCGACACCACACTGGTCTCAGAGAAACTGCAGAATAGCAACAGCTGCCTGGATTGACGGTGGTTTGATAACACCTGATGATGTTCACCTGGTAATAGATCATAACAAAGTAAGGAGAGCTCAGGAAAACTTGTCAGTAACCTAGAGGTTTGATAAGGGGATAAGAGAAAATGGAATCAATTGTTTGTTCTTTGATGGGAGAAGGGATGACACTAAAGTGTTCATGAAAGTTGGAGATTCTGACAAGTTGTTCCCTGCCATGGTGAAGGAGGAACACTACTCCTGCTGCAGTGAACCAGGAAAGAAGTATTTGTGGCATTTCACTCCAGAGAAAGATGACATCAGGAAACCAGCTGAGAGAGTGGCAGATAACATTGTGAACTGGCTCAGAGAGAGGAACATAGACCAGACCCTGCAGACCATTGGAGGGGACAGCACCAACACGAACACAGGGTGGCAAGGGGGGGTCATACAGTGGATAGAGCGGAAGATTGGGAGGAAGCTGGTCTGGATTGTTTGTGACCTCCACACCAACGAGTTGCCACTCCAGACATCTGATCCAGGGAGCTGGATGGCAAGACTCTTTCAAACAACAGATGGTCTGGTCACTCTTGGCAAGATGCTGGACTCTGCCACTGGAGTTAGAAATAAGTCCGAGCTTTGAAAAAAATCACAGTTGGCCCTCCACTCGTTGAGCTTGTACATACTGTCATTGACGACCTGAGTACTGACCAGTACTATGGTTACATGATTTGCAGTGCCATCAAAACTGGGGTCATGCCTGATAGACTTGCTTACCTGCAGATAGGTCCAGTCTCACATTCTAGGTGGCTCACAACAGCTCTCAGGTTCTGCAGAATTTGGGTCGCTCATCATAAACTGAAAGGGAACCAGCTTCACAACCTGAGACTTATTGTCCAATTCATCGTGAGTGTCTACTTGCCAAATTGGTTCAACACCAAGGTCAAGTCATCGTTCTCCGAAGGTCCGAGGCATGTTCTCTTCCAGCTTGAGCTCCTGAGGAGTCAGCCAAGGAAGGTTGTTCAGATTGTGGAGCAGACTGTGAGATCTTCCTGGTATGCTCATCCCGAGGCAGTTCTGCAGACAATGCTCTGCAGTAAGGATGAGGAGGAGAGAAGAGTGGCAGTCAAAAAGATCTTGGATATGAGACTTATGAGAGGATCTGGGCATGACGAATCAGTTGGTGACGATTCCTTCAGGGTCAGGAAGACTCCTGAAGTCAATCTAGGTGCCAAGACCCTCACTGATCTCATAGATCTGGATAACATCCAGGCTGGCAGTGAGCCCCCTCTTACCTGCAGCCTCACCAATGTTCAAGTCAGAGCTTTCCTGGACAACCCCATGCATGTCCCTGCCTGGCCCTCGCACACCCAGAGTATAGAGCATTGTGTACAGCAAGTGAGCGAGGCCAGCAGTCACGTGTACAGCCAGGAGAGGAGGGAAGGCTACATCCGAGCTCAGGTGGTCAGCAGGGAGGTGATGAGTAGAAACAGAAGCAAGAAAGACATGTTCTCTATGGTGTGCAGCAACACCGGGTCGTAGTAGTAAAACCGGTTTTTGTATTTGATGATTTTGTTTTCTAAAGGAATATTAAATTTAATAAATGTGTCAAGATCATTCGTTTCACTATTCTGGATCATTTTCATCCTAATAAATTAACCTGATACATTTACTTTACTTTAAATAAGCTATTTAGTGGTGTTGGTAAAAGGGTGGGAATACTGAATTTTCATAAGATTTCAAGTTAAAATTTACCTAGCAAAAAATGAAAACTTTTCAAATCTGAAGATATCACATGATTCTGCACATAGAACTACATCATTAATACCATGGGCCGAGTTTTCAAACTCAAAAAAATAAATTCGCCTCCGTATGACACACCCTACTATAACATGACTCAATATTGTAGACATGAATATAACATTACTCAACATTGTAGACATGACTATGACAGTATTGTAAACATGACTATAACATGACTCAACATCGTAGACATGACTATGACAGTATTGTAAACATGACTATAGCATAACTTAACATTGTTGACATGACTATAACATGACTTAACATTGCAAACGTGACTATGACAGTATTGTAAACATGACTATAACATGATTCAATATTGTAGACATGACTATAATATGACTCAACTTTGTAGACATGACTTTAACATGACTCAACATTGTATATATCACAATAACATGACTCAACGTTGTAGACATCACTATAACAGTATTGTAGATATGACTAAACATGACTCTACAATGTAGACAGGTCTATGACAATATTGTAGACATGACTATAACATTATGCGACACTAAAAACATAACTATGACAGGATTGCAGACATGACTATAACATGACTCAACACTGTAGATATGACTATAACATGGCTCAACATTGTAGACATGACTATAAAATAACTCAACACTGTAGACATGACTATGACAGTAGTGTAGACATGACCATAAGAAAATAAGAACATAAGAACATAAGAATGGAGGAAACTGCAGTGGGCCTATTGACCCATAATGGGCAGTCCCATTTACCCCCAACCCCTATCGGTCATATATCCATCCAACATATGTTTGAAGCCATCCAGCGTATTCGAGTTAATGATGATGTTTGGTAACTTGTTCCACTCATCCACTACTCTATTTCTAAACCTATGTTTACCTATCTCGCGCCTAAATCTAAATAGTTTGAGTACCTTTGTTATATCACCTTTGTTAAGCCCTCACTCTACATCTCTCGAGGGAGTGCAGATTAAGATGCCTTAACCTCAAGGTTCCTAATCCCGGGATTAGTCTTGTCTTTCTCCTCTGAATTCCTTCTAGGGGTTCTACAGTATATCCATTCTGTAGTACGGTGACCAGAACTGGACTGCGTAATCCAAATGAGGTCTCACAAGTGCAAGATATAGTTTTAGGATGACCTCTCTAGTCTTGTAACTAACACTCCTTTGTATGAACCCAAGTACTTTGTTAGCCTTGTTTCGAGCAAATACACATTGTTTACTAGGTTTAAGATCCCTACTTATCATTATTCCTAAATCTTTTTAACAACGGGATTTCTCTATAACAACGTTTCTTATCTGGTATCTGGTTTCTCTGTTTACATCTCCTTGACTAAGTACTTTACATATGACCACATTAAATTTAATCTACCATTTTTCAGACCATTCGAAAAATTTGTTTAGATTTTCCTGTAGTTTTGCAGAGTCCACGTCAGATTTAATTATACGCCCTATTTTAGTGTCATCATCAAATTTCCTTATGATGCTGTCTACCCCTAAATCTATGTCGTTTTATGTATATAATGGTCCAAGTACTGGGCCCTGGGGTACTCCACAAGTGACGTTACTCCAATTGGATTTAATGCCGTTAATGCTCACTCGCTGTTTCCTGTCCTGTAACCACGCCCTAGTCCATCTTAGAATATTTCCCCCAATGCCATAATCCTCCACTTTTCGTATTATTCTTTTGTGGGGGACTCTGTTGAAGACTTTGCTGAAGTCAAGATACCACATCAAAATCGTGCCCATTGTCCACTGATTCGAAAACAGCAGAAGAGAATGTTAATTAATTAGTATGACATGAACGCCCGCTTGTGAAGCTATGTTGGAAATCACTGATCAACTTAATAATAATAATAATAACAATAATAATAATAATAATAATAATGATAATAATAATAATAATAATAATAATAAAAATAATAATAATAATAATAATAATAATAATAATAATAATAATAATAATAATAATAATAATAAACGGTTTATTAATAGAGTTGCAGCTGGTGGCTGAAAATATACAAACTTACATGTGATTTACACATAATAATATACATTCAATACATTTACAGGGCTGTACAGTACATAAATCAGGAGCTGTTTATTATTTAACAATAGATGGGATGGTGCTGTTTTTTTTATCTATCAATGCGGGCTCTTATGAGCTGAATTTTGTTGTAGTGGCGGACTGCACGAGGTGGGTGGGGGGACTGCCAGTGGCAGTAGGTGACGATGACGAGGATGGTGCAGTAGTCTACTGCCAAATCCTGTTAGTGCGTGGTGGTGGAGGTCACTGAGGGATGGCATTTCCAGGGTGGAGAGAGCGTTGTTGTAGCCCGAGTAGTCTGCACCGAGCATAATTCTGCAGGCCCTATTCTTCTGTACCTTCTCTAGCTGACGTTGTTGGGTGAAGTTGAGAGAAGACGACCAGGCTGGTGGCGCATACGTTAATTTGGGAAGATTAAATGCGTTGTAGATAGTCCTCAGCTCTGGCGTGGGTGCCCCAAGTGACCTGAGTCGTCGTAGCATGTAGAGTCGGTACAAGGCTACCTTGTTTGTGTTGTTTACATGGGCCTTCCAGTCCAGTTTGTGGTCTATAGTTACACCCAGGAGTTTGGCAGATTGCACTAACTGGAGAGGATGGGCACCCACTGTAACTGCTGGAGTTTGCACTGGACTGGTGGTGGTATTAAAGTGCATGGCTACGGTTTTGGTGTGATTAATGGTGACCTTGTTCTCCATAGTCCATGCTTGTAGCCTGTCCAGGGTGCCTTGTAGCGATGAGTAGTCCGGTGAGGTGTTGTCCACTGTAACCCCCACAGTGCAGTCATCCACGTACTTCCACCTGTGAGGAGTGTCCGATAGAGTGTCGTTGATCAGGATTAGGAAGCACAGTGGTCCCGTCATGGTCCCCTGGGGAACACCGCAGGTGAGGTGTTGGAATGTGGAGACAGAACCCTGGTACCTCACTGCCTGACGACGTTCACTCAGGAAATCAGTGAGCCATGAGACCAGGTTGGTGGGCAGCCCTATTGCAATGACCTCTTTGATAACTGCAGTGATCAACAAGGTCAAAATCCTTCCTGAAGTCAAAAAGGGCAACGGCAACTTGTGCTTCTCCAGGTGATTTTGAATAGAGTTTGAAACTCTTGCTTCCAGTAATTTGCCTACAATTGATGTTAAACTGATTGGACGGTAGTTAGATGCTAGTGATCTATCTCCCCTCTTGAAAATCGTTATTACATTCGCTATCCTCCAGGATTATGGTATTACACCCGTTTTTAATGACATGTTAAACATGACTTCACACTGTAGACATGACTATAACATGACTCAGCTTTGTAGACATGACTATAACATGACTCAACATTGTAGACATGACAATGACAGTATTGTAGACATGACTATAACATGACTCAACAATGTAGACATGACTATAACAGTAGTGTAGACATGACTATAACATGATTTCACACTGTAGACATGACTATAACATGACTAAACAATGTAGACATGACTATGACAGTAGTGTAGACATGACTATAACATGACTTCATACTGTAGACATGACTATAACATGACTCAACAATGTAGACTTGACTATAACATGATTCAACAATGTAGACATGACTATGACTTTAGTGTAGACATGACTATAACATGACATCACACTGTAGACATGACTCAGCATTGTAGACATAACTCTAACATGACTCAACATTGTAGACATGACTATAACGTGACTCAACATTGTAGACATGATTATGACATTATTGTAGACAACTATATATATGACTCAACCAAGTAAACATAACTATGACAGTATTGTAGACATTATTCTACAATGTAGACATGACTATGACAGTATTATAAACATGACTATAACATGGTTCAATCATTGTAGAAATGTCCATGACAGTATTGAAGTCATGATTATAACACGACTTCACATTGTAGACATGACTATAACATGACTCAACATTGTAGACATGGCTATAACATAATTCAACACTGTAGACATGACTATAACATGACTCAACACTGTAGACATGACTATGACATGACTATAACATGACTCAACATTATAGACATGATTATGACACTACTGTAAACATGACTGAAATATGATTCAACACTGTAGACATGACTATAACATGACTCAAAACTGTAGACATGACTATGAGATGACTCAACTTTGTAGACATGACTATAACATGACTCAACTTTGTAGACATGGCTGTAACATCACACAACACTGTAGACATGATTATAATATGACTTAGCACTGTAGATATGACTATGACAGTATTGTAAACTTAACACTGTAACATGACTATGACATGACTCAGCACTGTAGACATGAATATAACATGTCTCAACTTTGTAGACATGGGTATAACCTGACTCAACATTGTAGACATGACTTAACATTACAGACATGACTTTCTGACAAGGGGTATCATTGTAAAGGTAATTTAACAAGACAGATTCATTTCAGGTCATGTTTTGTTGGTTCTTGATCACATGAAGGTTACGCAATCTTATTCCTTACAATGATCAATAAGACAGGAGAAACTGCTCTCTCTCTCTCTCTCCCTCTCTCTCTCTCTCTCTCTCTCTCTCTCTCTCTCTCTCTCTCTCTCTCTTCGCTTTGACACAAAATTGCCAAAATAACTGCAATTCCAATAGCGAAGTTGACCAGTTTTGCAGTTTGATTGTAAAGGACTGGACAATGGCCGCGCGTGTGTGTGTGTGTGTGAGAGGAGAGAGAGAGAGAGAGAGAGAGAGAGAGAGAGAGAGAGAGAGAGAGAGAGATAACTCCCACGCTGTACCTGAATAGGTAGGTCGGTGGAGATCAGCTTTTCATATTTCGTCACTCCAACAGTATTGGATTTATATGTATGTATGTATGTATGTATGTATGTATGTATGTATGTATGTATGTATGTATGTATTTCGGACATTAGCCCACCCGGGCACAGGTCACTGACCCACATCAGGGCCTGGGGACGAATAAAAAAATTATAAAAAATAAATAAAATAATAATAATAATAATAATAATAACCATAAATAAATACAAAAATTAACAAATAAATAAAGAGTGAGAAACAATATACAGTATGTAGTTGTGGTGTCAATAGTAAAAGAAACAATTGAGACCCTGCAACTGTGTGTAAGTGAGGCAGAAAGTCAGGTCAGCAACCTGGGACTTGGTCACAATTTTTGTGATGCCATATGGCAGCAGGGTCTACCATTAGACAACACATTATGCTTCCAATATCTTCCCAGGCGGTAGTACCTCCCTGTTTGATAGCTGCCTACTACCTATTACCTACTACCTAAAAGATGATATCGGTATGTATGTATGTATGTATGTATGATTTTATTTCTGACAGACATGAAGCTGATGGCAGCTTCGGCTTCTGGAAGCCATTTTTTTGGCTTGGATTTGGCTTCGAAACTTCCTGAGAGCTTCGGCTTTGGCTTCTAAGCCACGGGCCCGTTTTTGTATTTCTTCTTTACACAGACACACTGATGATATTGTGACGTCAGAGATGAGCCAATCCTTGCCTTTTCTGTTAATATAATGACGACCTGGATCGGGACCTGACCTACTAAGCGAGCCCAAGTACATGCTACAACCTCAGTGACGTCACAGCTGATGCCTCCCATTTCTACTAGTCTATTCCTACAATGTCCTGACCTGAACCTCGGCTCCGGGTGCTGTTGGCTGACCGACAGAACCTTTGAAAATCTTAAGATGATTCGTTGCAATGTTTCTCTGTGGTTTGTGATTGTAAATTGCGGTTTAAATGTTATCATGTATATTAAGTCGATGTTTTGCCGCACTGTTTTATTGTGAGCGAAAAAAATAAATGAATATTTAAATGTATAAAATGAATAATGATCAAGACAGAATAAAATTAATAATCGTGAATAATTAATAAAATAAAACAATGAATAACAAAATAAGAAAGCCCCTTTTCGGTCTATAGTTTCAAAACTTATCCCAAGAACAATCAGCTTATCGTATAAAGCCTTGTGTTACGTTTTAAATGCAGGAAAGTGGTTTTCTTACCGTAGAACTCAGATACTTTCACACTGATTACTCACCCAGGAAATTATTGTGTATCACTACGTAGAATTTCACTCTGCTTCCGGCATTCAATGCGTTGTGTACTTGATATATGATGATTTAATGAATTCCATTAATTTCCAACATCCATCTAAGTTATAGATTATACTTTGTCATAACCAATCAGTCATTATCTTTGGTAATAATAATATAGGGATCACAGATACGGTCAGATAATTGCACTTACGTTTATTTGGCACAATTCCATACACTGCACTTATAATTTGCATGGATAGGTCAGTCACTCACATTCACGCCACAGTACCGATTTTATAAGGGAGAGTTTGTCAACCTGGAGAATTAACCGTTTAGATCTATTAGGCCGGCCTGGAGTGCTCTTGTAGCAAACAGGCCTCACCATTGATCACTTTCTTTACAGGAGGCGTTAACTTGTCACTAGATTTAACAACAATCTCGGGGATTTGCACACACAGACTCGTAGCACTGGTAGGACTGTATGGCCCCTGTTCTTAAGTCCGCGGAGCAGGAAGTCTTTTCTAACCCAAGGTCTAAAGCTCGCTGACTAAAATGTGGTTTTGGGCGTGAGACACGAAGAACAATACACCACTTTCTCAATCGCCCACTCCTCCTCCTCCTCCCATAGACTAGCTCACATATCCACTAATGAAATAGTGATGACAGACTCACGGCTCACCTGGCCCCTTATCGACCGTAAACAAACATTTGGGATGGGTTGTGCGGGGTAGGCCCAACGCAACCCATGACACCTTGCAACAACTTTGAATAACATGTAATCCCATTAACGCAATAAGTAATGGCGTTAAAGTTTCGGCAGGCATGCAAGGCCCGGACTCGGGGCTGGGCAAGTGATTTTTCATGTCCTTGTGTCCAACGATTCAAAAGAACCAATTTGAGAGATTGTAGACGTGAAATGACAGGAATTATGATTTCACAGGGCAAGTGTTACCGCCATTGACATCAGATTATAGGAGGGGCGAGTGGGAGTTAGGGCAGGTGATCACAGGTACTCACTCCTATGTCTACCTACACACCCTGCAGGTGTGAGGTGAGATGACAGGTGACATCCCGTGATCAGCTTTACCGCCACTGACACCATTTAGACAGACAAAAGTGATCTGTGAGTTGTTACACAATACAACTGACTGCTTGAAGATGTTTAATTAAGTTTTACTATAAAAATATATGAGTAGGTATATTTCAAATAACTTGCCCGAGACAAATAAATTGTCCATGTAATCTGCACAGACCGCTGGAAAACCTTGCCTTCCTTTAACTTCGGCTTTGACTTTCCAGTGACTTCAGCCCCATCTGATTTCTCATACACTCGCACATTCATCCTGCCTCTATTCTCTCTCTGCATGTCGATAACTCCTTGGATTACACACTCTCTCTCTCTCTCTCTCTCTCTCTGACAACCTCATTTATCATTCCACTCCCACACTTTATAGACCGCCACTTTCTCACTATCTCTATCACTCTGTCTTTTACTGCCTCGTTTATCATTCTCTTCCTTCTCGTTATCCTCCTGTCACTCGTAATGAATTCCACTTCCACTGTTTGCATATCTCTGGCTATTACGTTATTGTGTAAAGCTGCCTCCAGCGTTTATGTATATGGTTCTGTTACAATAACAGCACCAAAATACACCCATTACACTCATTCTGTAAACAAAAAAAATTGTTTTAATATGTAAATCTTGAATTGAATTTATAATTATGATACTTCATTATTCTCTCTCTCTCTCTCTCTCTCTCTCTCTCTCTCTCTCTCACACACGCACACATTCAATGAAACACACAACAAATACACAAGTAACATATATCAGCCTCACATTCATTCCATCAACATCTAATCACACAAAGTACCAAACAACGAAAGCAACAAGTAAAGCAGACAGTCTAAAGGCTGGATATATATATATATATATATATATATATATATATATATATATATATATATATATATATATATATATATATATATATATATATATGCTGATAACCACAAGGAAAGAAGAAAACACGAAGTTCCCAAGCGCTTTCGTGTAATTCACATCTTCAGGGGTGAGACTGTACTCACCCCTGAAGATGTGAATTACACGAAAGCGCTTGGGAACTTCGTGTTTTCTTCTTTCCTTGTGGTTATCAGCATATACCTAGATCACGCGCACCTACAGTGATTTACTTGCATATATATATATGTGTGTGTAATATTCAGAAATTTCAGTGGAATTGGCGATACTGAGTTCAAGGTCGTCTGAGGGAAGACAACGCTCCCGCACGTAGTGAGAATTTCTGGAACTAGGCCTATACGATATTAAATGTAATTACCGAATTAATATAGAGGCGAATTATGAAATGAAATATCAGTTAGTAAATTAAAAATAATTATAGATCGTTTCTCAGTCTAAAAATGTTACATGTGTCCCAACGAAGCTATTAGTTATGCGGGAAAATATGTCACATACTGTAGGCCTAGGCTTGGGAAAGTACGAGCCTGGCTGTTTCTCAGTCACGCGAAAGCGATCGGACAGACAGGACGTCCCTGCGCGTCCGTCCACAAAACGGTCACGTGGTCTAGTCACCTGTGTTGCCCTATTGCAGTATAACAAGTAAGTCTCATTCAATCTCAGACAGGGTTTAGATAGGGCAATGATAAAGTTAACAAGAGCTAACAGTGAGTTCATTGCAGGGTTTCCGTCAGAACCCACATGACTGCGAGTGCTGACTGCGAGTGATGACTGCGAGAGATTGACTGCCGCTTGAGACTGCCGTTGATGATTGATGATTAGCGATTGTCGCAGTTGGAACGATCAGTGCAGGCTTGTCACTGGTCAGCTGGGTTAGCCAGGGATCTCCGAAGTGAAACCAGCTGTCTGGGTGCACAACTGACGATCGTCTGGGGTCGCCAGATCTCCTCTACCTCGGATCACAATTTCCACATATCTTCAAGCAGCTTAGTGAAAACCTTTTGCTAACGGGAAGCTAAAGCTTCTCTCAACTGTGCAAGGTCTCATTGGCTCACTCCCTTCCGTTTCATGGATGTACTGGGGGTAAAGTGAAGCCAGCTGAGTGAATACAGGGCCACGCACTAGGGCCAGGAGTAGTGGAACTTAGAGGTACATTTTCCAAGGTTGAAAAAGGCTGGTTTGGACCTTAAACTGCGGGTGCCTGTTGGTTGTGCCTTAAGAAACTACGGAGTGCAGGTGGAATCTATGTGTTAGTTTAGGAAGCATGGTTCACGGGTATTGGTGGACTCAGTAACTTCTTAATAATAGTGATAATATTTTTGTGTGTAGTAAATACTATATTTCAGTTACTGATGTATGCTGTGTGTAGTTATTATCTCTTAAATAATTTTGATAGTATTGTTTTTTAATGTTGTGTCACTAATTGATGCCAGAGAATGAGGGAACTGTTTTTCAGATGAGCTTCCTCCACTCTGTTGTAAGTGATACTGTGATTTAGTTCCTTTAATGCATTTAATATTTCTTTATAATTTCAATCTCAGGTATAACCTTTGTTCCCCAGAGTAGTGTTTAAGTTAGGTTAGGAGGTGTGCATCTGTTGGGGTAATATAATTTTGTTGAGTGCCCTGAAGGCCTATTCATTTTAGAGTTATAAATTTCTTATTTTTTTTAATACCATTTTCTCAGTGATTGATATTATTTTGTTGAAAACCCTTAAGGCCTGTGTATAATATGGACATGAAGTAGTACCTTAAGCTGTGTATTCATATATTACTCTATTAATTATGTATAGTAAAGTATTACAGAACATGTATTAATCCTATGTAATATTTCCATTTATTATGCACCATGTTATGTATATGAATTTACATATTATGTATTCAGCTTGTGAATGCTGGCATCTGTACATGCCAGCGCGGAGTGATACAGAGAGTTGAGATCACTAGTCCTTATGGTGTTGAAGCCGACTGTCTATTAGTTCCTCTTTATATCTCCCGTACGAGAATAAGAACCTATTTTCAAGATAACAAGTGTTTGTGTATACCCTCAGTAGTGTCGAACATTTTGGGGGTATCAAAGACAAACATACAGCCTGCATCTGTTGGTGTAACATAATTCTATGGAGTGCCCTTTAGGCCTATTCATGGTGGAATTAATAATATCTTATTTTTATACCATTTCCGCAGTGGGAGATATTATTTTGTGAAAACCCTTAAGGACTGTTTCATGTGTGCAAGCAACACTTCTTAATACTTTGAATTTATTGTTGTCTAATGAGGCATTGTCTGAGTTTTTAATAATTTCATAATCATGTATAACTTTTATTTTCCAGAGTAGTGTTTTAAGTTCAGGTTAAGAGGTGCGCATATGTTGGTGTACCATTATTTGATTGTGTCTGTAGTGTTGGATGGAATATAAGTGTCTAAAGTTTACAGTGTCTCATTCATCCCAATCACAGATGCTATCCTTCCACGGGTCACGGAGAATTCATGTTGTTAGTAAATTTAAGTATTCTTGTGCTGGTTCGGGTTTTTTCTCCAAAAGGGGCGCTTCCACTGTAATTACCATCTCATAATATTTAATAAACCCCAAGTCAAGAGAGAAATTAAAGGTCCAGTAATTCCGGCCGGTTACAAATAGTAGCAGAGCGTAGTTTTAATGTCGTGACTGATAGTTATGTGGTTGGGATAATGAACGCCACCATGTGTTGGTTAGTAATGGTAGGGATTGAACTCGCACTGATGCTCATCCTTGTGCCCGGATTGAGTTGGTTAGGCTTGATAGTAGAGATGTGTATGAGGAGGAAGAGAGACAGTCACGAGACCTTGGTACAGCTGAGAGAGGAGTTCGGGGACCTAAAGAGGGATTATCAAGCACGGGTAAACAGGTTCAAGTGGGAGTTTCAGGCACACATTCAACGGTTCAGGGAGGAAACAAGGGGTGAATATCAGGCACATGTCCATCAGTCAAGGAAGTGTCAGGTCCAAGTGGGAAAATACAGGGGTACATAAGTAGTTCAGAGAGGTCGCTCGAGCCCTCCAGCTGAGAGACGAAGGCGAAGCCGACCGATTACAGTTTAGGGGTGCATGGTAATGAGAAAATGCAGGTTGTCGAGGGTGAGTTGGAGGAGTCGTGAGTAGGGCAGAGGGGATTAGAGAGATGGCTAGGTCAGAAATGTGCGTTGAGTAGTGGTTGTTGTCATGAGCGGGATTGAGTGTACGGTTGTAATGTCCAGGGCCTCACTAATATGGACTGGTACATTGTCAGAGGGCTGGTCTGCCGGCATGAGGTTCGGAGACGTGGATTGAGTCGATCGTTGAAGACGTGAGAGCGTTCGTGTGGACTGAGTATTGTTTTGACACTGGTTCCTCTTAGTTCAAGGGCCAGGCAAAAGGAGAGCATGTTTGAGTTGGACTGAGTATTAATTTTGACATTGGTTCTCTAGCTTAAGGGCCAGGCAAAAGGGGAGCGTGTATGTTCTGGTTGGTTTTAATTTGGATTAAGCAAGAAATGGAGTTGCTGGCTGCGAGTTGCAATAGGGCAGATTTGAAGGTGGTTTCTAAGTTGTTTTCTCAGCACATGAGGACAGTGCTGTCTTTTTTTAGGGGGGTCGAGTGTTAGCGGGAGAGAGAAAGAGAGAAGAGAAGACGGGAATGCTGCGTTTAGCACGTTACAGGGGTGAGATGCAGCATTTAGAACAAATCTTTTCTGGGGGGTGTCGTTGCATACTTTTTCTCAGCACATGAGGACAGTGCTGTCTTTTTTTAGGGGGGTCGATTGTAATATTCAGAAATTTCAGTGTAAATTCAAACGCCGCGCCATTGGTGATACTGAGTTCAAGGTCGTCTGAGGGAAGTCAACGCTCCCGCACGTAGTGACAATTTCTGGAACTAGGCCTATACGATATTAAATGTAATTACCGAATTAATATGGAGGCGAATTATGAAATGAAATATCAGTTAGTAAATTAAAAATAATTATAGATCGTTTCTCAGTCTAAAAATGTTACATGTGTCCTAACAAAGCTATTAGTTATGCGGGAAAATATGTCACGTAGGCCTATGCTTGGGAAAGCACGAGCCTGGCTGTTTCTCAGTCACGCGAAAGCAATCGAACAGACAGGACGTCCCTGCTCGTCCGTCCACAAAACGGTCACGTGGTCTAGTCACCTGTGTTGCCCTATTGCAGTATAACAAGTAAGTCTCATTCGATCTCAGACAGGGTTTAGATAGGGCAGTGATAAAGTTAACAAGAGCTAACAGTGAGTTCATTGCAGGGTTTCCGTCAGAACCCACATGACTGCGAGTGTTGACTGCGAGTGCTGACTGAGAGAGATTGACTGCCGTTTGAGACTGCCGTTGATGATTGATGATTAGCGATTGTCGCAGTTGGAACGATCAGTGCAGGCTTGTCACTGGTCAGCTGGGTTAGCCAGGGATCTCCGAAGTGAAACCAGCTGTCTGGGTGCACAACTGACGATCGTCTGGGGTCGCCAGATCTCCTCTACCTCGGATCACAATTCCACATATCTTCAAGCAGCTTAGTGAAAACCTTTTGCTAACGGGAAGCTAAAGCTTCTCTCAACTGTACAAGGTCTCATTGGCTCACTCCCTTCCGTTTCATGGATGTACTGGGGGTAAAGTGAAGCCAGCTGAGTGAATACAGGGCCACACTCTGGGGCCAGGAGTCTAATGGAACTTAGAGGTACATTTTCCAAGGTTGAAAAAGGCTGGTTTGGGCCTTAAACTACGGGTGCTTGTTGGTTGTGCCTTAAAAAACTACGGAGTGCAGGTGGAATCTATGTGTTAGGTTAGGAAGCATGGTTCACAGGTATTGGTAGACTCAGTAACTTCTTAATAATAGTGATAATATTTTTGTGTGTAGTAAATACTATATTTCAGTTACTGATGTATGCTGTGTGTAGTTATTATCTCTTAAATCATTTTGATAGTATTGTTTTTAATGTTGTGTCACTAATTGATGCCAGAGAATGAGGGAACTGTTTTTCAGATGAGGTTCCAACTCTCTATTGTAAGTGATACTGTGATTTAGTTCCTTTAATGCATTTAATATTTCTTTATAATTTCGATGTCAGGTATAACCTTTGTTCCCCAGAGTAGTGTTTAACTTAGGTTAGGAGGTGTGCATCTGTTGGGGTAATATAATTTTGTTGAGTGCCCTGATGGCCTATTCAGGGTGGAGTTAATAAGTTCTTATTTTTTATACCATTTTCTCAGTGCTTGATATGATTTTGTTGAGTGCCCTTAAGGCCTATTCATTGTAGAGTTATTAATTTCTTACTATTTTAATACCATTTTCTCAGTGATTGATATTATTTTGTTGAAAACCCTTAAGGCCTGCATCTGTTGGTGTAACATAATTCTATGGAGTGCCCTTTAGGCCTATTCATGGTGGAATTAATAATTTATTTTTTTTATACCACTTCTGCAGTGGGGGATATTATTTTGTGAAAACCCTTAAGTCCTGTTTCATGTGTGCATGCAACACTTCTTAATACTTTGAATTTATTGTTGTCTAATAAGGCATTGTCTGAGTTTCTAATAATTTCATAATCATGTATGACTTGTATTCCCCAGAGTAGTGTTTAAAGTTCAGGTTAAGAAGTGTGCATATGTTGGTGTACCATTATTGGATTGTGTCTGTAGTGTTGGAGGGAATATAAGTGTCTAAATTTTACAGTGTGTCTCATTCATCCCAATCACAGATGCTATCCTTCCACGGGTCACGGAGAATTCATGTTGTTAGTAAATTTAAGTATTCTTGTGCTGGTTCGGGTTTTTTCTCCAAAGGGGTGCTTCCACTGTAATTACCATCTAATAATATTTAATAAACCCGAAGTCAAGAGAGAAATTAAAGGTCCAGTAATTCCGGCCGGTTACATATATATATATATATATATATATATATATATATATATATATATATATATATATATATATATATATATATATATATATATATATATATATATATATATATATATATATATTGTAATATTCAGAAATTTCAATGTGATATTTAGAAACGTTAGAACAGAAATAACCGATCTGCCGAAGCAGGAAAGCACATGTAGGCCAGGCTGAAACACCCACGCCTCATGGCGAGTTAAAACAAAGGCTCAAGCAACGCCATCGAGCGGAATGTGGAAGCATTTTGAACCAAGCCTATAAGAAACTAAATGTACTTTATCGAATTAATGTAGACACGATTCATGAAGTTAAGGGACAATTATAAAATTTAAAGTCATTGTGGATAGTTTCCCAGCCTAATTATGTTGTGTGTGTTCCAAAGAAACTATTGGTAATATGCGGAAGATGACGTCATTGGGTGAAGGCAGGCGAACGCCCTGGGGATGCGGAGCTGACCGGCGTGAGTAGCTCTCAGGCGTTTGACCCAGACGGACAGAGTCCACGTGTCTGATCAGGAAAACGACCACGTGGCCTTGTCCCTTCCCGAGATCGTTTCACCAGTGTTGCAAGTAAGTTTTTTATTTGATCTCAGACAGTGTTTAGATAGGATGGAGAAGAATTTAACAGTAGCTAACAGAGTGCTCCTTTTGCAGGGTTCCGAGAACCCACTCCGTTGGCCGGTTGTTGGTCGGTGTTTGGTGATCGGTTTGGAAGATATAGTTGGCAACGCTCGAGACGAACAGGTGTTCCTGACGGACTAACTGCGTGGGACCAGCATCCGCACTTTGGTCGGTGGTCGATCTGGTTCATCAAATCTCCCCACCTTGATTCATACATCACCACATCTCTTCAGTCAGTCAGTGAAAAATCATACTTACGGGAAAATAGAACCCTTCCCTCAGCTGGGCAGGGTTCACTTGGTTGTTCTCTGAACTGGCCTAACTAGGCTGGCTGACCGTCACTCTCTTCCTGTCCATGAAGTACTGGGAGTAAACTGAGTGCAGACTGAGTGAATGAAAGGTGAAAGGCTGTAACACCTTAAAGTATGGGTGTATTCTGAGCATAGGTGTGAAGCATGTTACGGGTGATGGTGGTAAAATGTGATTAGAATAGCCAAGTCCAGGTGTGAGATCAAAGTTCCTCATGGTTGATTGCACACGTGGGACGTAGGAGTTCCTCTCCAAAAGTTGTGAAAAGCTGTTAGCACCTTAAAAGTACAGGTGCATTCTGAACCTATGTGTGCAGCATTTAATTCTGTTGAACAGAGAAAAACTCATTAGCCATGTCGACAATGTCAAGATATTTTTCACGGGGTAATAATATACTGGATTTAGTTCTAAGCGAACAGAGAAAACCTCATTAGTAGTGTCGAGGTAGGACGAACTTTGCAAACAGCGACCACAAAGAAATTCGTTCAGTTAGATTTTCAGGGCAGACGTAAGGAAAATTCACTAAAGTACCAGATTTCAGAAGGGCAAACTTTGACAGTTTAAAGAGGCAGCTGAGAGAGGGGGTGTCGGCAGCGTGAACCTGACAGATGACACCGACCTGATAACGGATCTGAGATTACCGAGATCACGATAATTTAAATAGTGAGTTACTTAATGCACAAAGGCAGAACATACCATACAAAAACTCAGATCGGACAACAATGACCTAAATGGATAAATAATTATTTAAAGAACATCATTGGCCAAAGGAAGGCTATAGGTAGAAGGATAAATCGTGGCGAAATTCACCTCGGGGACTATTATAGGGTATTGGCAGTAGAGTTAAAACCGAGATAAGGAAAGCAAAGAGGAATAATGAGGTAAGATAGCAAGGAGGCGAAGACAAACCCCAAAGGATTCTACCAAATGTATCAACTAAAACACGGAAAAGATTGGACCAATACGGTCAGACTCCGGCGAGCTCACTGATAACGACGGAAATGAGCAATAATTTGAGTAAATATTTTCCAACAGTTTTCACCACCGAAAATCTAAACATGATACCGAGGCACCGACTCTATTCAGAGATAGTGAAAAAACAAATTAAGTGAGATAGTAGTGACTAGTAACGATGTTAGTAAGCAAATAGACAAACTAAAGGCCTAGTCACCTGGTCGATGAGATATTGCCAAGTATTAAAGGAATGTAAGGAAGAGCTTGAAGTATGCTTAGCAAAGTTGTTTAACATGTCCTTAAAACAGGTGTAGTACCAGAATCCTGGAGGATAGCAGATGTAATACCGATTTTCAAGAAGGGGATAAATCACTATCCTCTAACTACCGCCTAATCAGTCTAACATCAATAGTAGGCAAATTACTGGAAGCATCATTTCAAACTCTCCGAAATCACCTGGAGAAGCACAGATTGATCAATGATTCCCAGCATGGCTTCAAAGCGGACGTTCTTGCCTAACTAATCTATTAACATTCTTTTCTCATCAGTTTTCGAATCAGTGGACGAGGGGCACAATTATGATGTGGTATATCTCGACTTTGGCAAAGCCTTCGACAGAGTCCCCACGAAAGACTAATTAGAAAGGTAGAAGCTCATGGCATCAAAGGTGACATCCTTAAATGGATTAGGGCGTGGTTACAGGACAGGAAACAGCGGTGAGCATTAACGGCACTAAGTCCATTGGAGCAACGTCACAAGTGGAGTTCCCCAAGGCTCAGTACTTATTATTGTTTATTATATACATAAACGACATAGATATCGGCATAGACAGCAACATAAGTAAATTTGCTGATGACACTAAAATAGGACGTGTTATCAAATCTGACGAGGACTCGGCAAAACTACAGGAAGATCTAAAAATTTTTTGAATGGTCTGAAAAATGGCAGATGAAATTCAATGTCGACAAATGTAAAGTACTCAGTATAGGAGATGTGAACAGGAAACCAGATACCAGATGAACAACGATGCCTAGAGAAATCCGACTGCGAGAGAGATTTAGGAGTAATGATAAGTAGGAACCTTAAGCCAAGTAAACAATGTGTTTTTGCTCAAACAACAAGGCTAATAAAGTACTTGGGTTCATACAAAAGTGTTAGTTACAAGACTAGCGAGGTCATCCTAAAACTGTATCTTGCTCTTGTGAGACCACACCCTGGATTCGCAAGTTCTGTTCTGGTCACCGTATTACAGAATGGATATAGAATCCTTGGAAAGAATTCAGAGAGAATGACAAGACTAATCCCGGGCATTAGGAACCTTGAGTATAGAGACAGGTTAAAGCATCTTAATTTGCACTCCCTCGAGAGACGTAGAGCGAGGGCGACCTGATAGAGGTGTATAAGTGGAAGACAGGGCTAAACAAAGGACATTACAAAGGTACTCAAATTATCCAACCAGGAGCGAACTCGTAACAATGGTTTTAAATTAGACAAATTTAGATTTAGGCGTGAAATAGGTAAACTGGTTTGGAAACAGAGTAGTGGATGAATGGAACAAGTTACCAAATATCATCATTAACTCGATATATGAATTGCTTCACATAGGTTGGATGCTCTATGAGCAATAGGGGTTGGGTGTAAACAGGACTGCCCAGTATGGGCCAATAGGCCCGCTGCAGTTTCCTCCATTCTTATGTTCTTATGTTCTTTTATTATTATTATTACGTACAGTATTATTATGTCATGTTTCAGTGGCCAGTACTATAAAAATATATGTTATTTTTGTTAGTCTTCTTACTTTTTTCGTTGACTATATTTAAATTTTATGTTACCGACTTATTTTACTTAATCTGAGTTTAACGATGGCAGTGATCGTAATATTCAGGAAAATGGTCACTAGTTATGAGTAAAGTAAAAAGGGTTTCAGTTATAAGGAAAAACGGGTTGGATCATAAGTTCAAAAGAGTTTAGGTATGAAGAAAATGAGTTGGATCCTACATGTAATAGAGACAACACGACATACACCTTCTGAGACAACGCCCCTCACGAGACAACCAAAACGGAGGCCTCAGAAAATCCTCCTCCTCCTCCTCTTCCTCCTCATTTCTTTTCTCCTTTTTCTTCAACCACTCTTCCTTTTGGGTTTTCTCTTCCTCATCCAACTTCCCTTCATCTTTTTCTTTCTCCTTTCTTCTTATTCCTCATCCTTCTATACAGAAAACTAGGAAGATCAAAATATCGATAATATTCCTTCTCGTCATCTATTCCTCCCATGTTCTTTATCTTCTTCTTCCATAAGAGAGGACATAAAACATCAAGCTCCCACACGCCTCCCCCTCTTTCTCCCCCTCTTCTCCCTGTTCCTCTTCCTGTTAACCCCCAGAGAGGAGTAAGATAACCAAAGTCGTCATTTTCCTACTCTTACGCTCTTGTCCCTCCTCGTTCTCTTCCTTTTCCCCTTCTTAGGTCCCCAGGGATGACCATAGAACACAAACACCCCAGACAGAGCATTACTAAACACCTACTAGCAGTGGGGGCGACGGGTGCCACGTATAGCAGTGCCAGGTGGGACGGGTGCCACGTATAGCAGTGCCAGGTGGGACGGGTGCCACGTATAGTAGTGGTAGGTGGGATGGGTGCCATGTGTAGTAGTGGTAGGTGGGATGGGTGCCACGTATAGTAGTGGTAGGTGGGATGGGTGCCATGTGTAGTAGTGGTAGGTGGGATGGGTGCCATGTGTAGTAGTGGTAGGTGGGATGGGTGCCACGTATAGTAGTGGTAGGTGGGATGGGTGCCATGTGTAGTAGTGGTAGGTGGGATGGGTGCCATGTATAGTAGTGGTAGGTGGGAGGGTGCCATGTGGTAGTGGTGAGTGGGATGGGTGCCACGTGTAAGTAGTGGTAGGTGGGATGGGTGCCACGTGTAGTAGGGTAGGTGGGATGGGTGCCATGTATAGTAGTGGTAGGTGGCGTGGGTGCCATATAGTAGTGGTAGGTGGGATGGGTGCCATGTGTATAGTAGTGGTAGGTGGGATGGGTGCCATGTGTAGTGGTGGTGGGTGGGATGGGTGCCATGTATGGTAGTGGTAGGTGGGATGGGTGCCATGTGTAGTAGTGGTGGGTGGGATGGGTGCCATGTGTGGTGGTGGTAGGTGGGATGGGTGCCATGTGTGTAGTGGTGAGTGCAGGTGGGATGGGTGCCACGTATATAGTAGTGGTAGGTGGGATGGAACCATCCGTAGTAGTGGTAGGTGGGATGGGTGCCATGTTTGGTAGTGGTGAATTGAGAGGGAGTGCCACGTGTGGTAGTGGTAGGTGGGATGGGTGCCATGTATGAGTGGTGGTAGGTGGGAGGTGCCATGTGCCAGTAGTGGTAGGTGGGAGGGGTGCCATGTGTGTGTGGTAGGTGGGATGGTGCCATGTGTGTGTGGTGGTAGATGGAGGTGCCATGTGTGGTAGTGTTGGGTGGGATGGGTGCCATGTGTGGTAGTGGTAAGGTGGGATGGGTGCCACGTATAGTAGTGGTAGGTGGGATGGGTGCCACGTGTAGTAGTGGTAGGTGGGATGGGTGCCATGTATAGTAGTGGTAGGTGGCGTGGGTGCCACGTATAGTAGTGGTAGGTGGGATGGGTGCCACGTATAGTAGTGGTAGGTGGGATGGGTGCCACGATAGCCAATGGTGGTAGGTGGGATGGGTGCCGCGATGTAGTAGTGGTGAGTGGGATGGGTGCCATCTATAGTAGTGGTAAGGTGGGATGGGTGCCGTGTAGCAGTGGTAGGTGTGATGGGTGCCACATGTAGTCGTGGTAGGTGGGATGGGTGCCACGTGTAGTAGTGGTGAGTGGAGGGAGTTGCCACGTGTATTAGTGGAAGTGGATGGGTGCCACGTGTGATGAGTGGTATGTGGGATGGGTTCACGTGGTGAAAGTAGTGGTGGGTGGGATGGGTGCCACGTGTGTAGTAGTGGTAGGTGGGATGGGTGCCACATGTAGTCGTGGTAGGTGGGATGGGTGCCACGTGTGTGAGTGAAAGCCAGAGTTGGATGAGTTGCCACATGTAGTCGTGGTAGGTGGGATGTGGCACTGCACGTGTAGTAGTGGTAGGCCAGGATAGGTGCCACGTCTAGTAATGGTGAGTGGGATATGGGTGCCACGTGTGTATTAGTGGTAGGTGGGATGGAGTGCCATGTGTGTGTGGTAGTGGGTGGGATGGTGCCACGTATGGTAGTGCTAGGTGGGATGGGTGCCATGTGTAGTAGTGGTAGGTGGGATGGGTGCCACATGTCTGGTAGTGCTAGGTGGGATGGGTGCCATGCCTTAGTATTAGTGGTAGGTGGGATGGGGTGCCTGTGTAGTAGTGGTAGGTGGGATGGAGTTACTGCGATGTAATAGTTGTAGGTGGGATGGGTGCCGCATGCCATATGGTAGTGGTAGGTGGGATGGGTGCCGTGTAATGAGAGTGGTAGAGTGGGATGGGTGCCGTGTATAGTAGTGGTGAAATTGGCGTGGGTGCCACGTATAGTAGTGTTAGGTGGGATGGTGCCACGTATGGTAGTGGTAGGTGGGATGGGTGCCACGTATAGTAGTGGTAGATGGGAAGGGTTACTTATTTACTGTCTCATCGTCATATACTGAATAGGCCATGTTTCTACGAACTCCCCCTTTTTGCTAAGATAACATCACGTATTTGAAGCGCTGCAGAAGTTCTTGAGCTACCACAATAACTAAATAAATTATATAACACATGATCTTTTGCCTATTTTTTCTATACACGAACTTGAATCATTAAATAGCACGATAGATCAGCGGTTATATGTACTGCCAACGAATTTTGCCCCACAAATATACATTTAACCACTGAAACCAAGCCCCTTCAGCAGTATGGTAGCTGTTATATTGAAATAACACTTGTCAACAAAAATAATTATAAATCAAAGTAGCCGCCAGGAAACTATTAGAAAAATGAAAACAGTCGGTGTCTGATTCCTTTAACCAGAAATTTCTAAAATGAACGAGGAATATGATCTCAAATATATGGCTTAACGAAGCCCTGCCAAAACTGGACTAATTATGTAAACATTCTAAGCAAGAATACTGAACATAATCACGATGTTCGCAACATCCTATACTGTTATTGTTTACATAACGACACGGACAGTACACGTACAGTTACACAGTACAAAATTATCTAAACTTGTGTTATTTGTTCTACAGTTTACACAAATTTTGCCCTACTAGTAAAAAAATGATTGAAATACATTTAATATATTTTTAACTGACTATACAGCAGCGCCATTATATAAAATCGATATTCTTACGTTACTTTACTATCACAGGACAAGAGTAATCAATGAAAATCATAAATGCAGCAAAAAAAACTTGTCACTAGATTTGAATAGACAACCCAAATGACAATATTCTTTCAATCACAAATCACCAACATTTGTATGAAATTTGGTTAAGAATTATCATTTATTGTTCGTCACTTTGTGGGGAAAAATCATTGAAATAAATTACTTAGAATTTTCTAAATAAATTAATAGCCTAACGAGTGAATGTTATGCCTGTCAAGCCATAGTAAGCAAATAAATGCTGTTAACTGAATATTCATGTTTGTTAATTAGATTTTAAATAGTTCTGGAGAAAAAAAAAAAAGTATAACCACTACCCTGCCAACCCAAGACAAATACCAAATTACATAAACATGAAGTATTGTATTGGCTAATATATCAACACTCGTAAATATAACCTCGTATTTAATAATTTCATGACGTCGTAGCCCTAATTTTTGAAATTTCAGTATTGCCTCTTCCAGGAACACAAGTATTCTGGTCACTTTATGCATTATATGACACTAATCTTAACTGACAATTCTGAACAAAAGGTTAAATAATACCATACAGCATCAGGTAACAAGAGAGTTAATAAAACTAATAAACACTCGACAATGACTGACGGGCAAAAAGATGGCTAAACTCACCTTCTGCACCACTTGAGAACGGAAGAATAATAATCTCTTATTTCATTTGGAATTTCCAAGATCAATTTACAGTACCGTATACCACCGTAATATACAAAGAAGTCGAAAAAATATAAAAATGCAAAGATAAGCCCTTCTCCTCCCTGGACTCAGCCCTCCAACAGAGGATTTGTCTTGCACCCCAGAGTATTGGAGGATGGAAGGAGGTCTCGGCGTCACACAATAACACCCACCACCAGCTGAGCAGCCAATACCTACTGAGAGTGACCGCTGTACACGCACCACCCTCCTGAGGTGATTACGCTCACCTAATGTCACTCTCCACTAACTCAATCGGGCACCTACTATTGTACTATCAAAGAGAGGCCAGTAGACACTGTATGCTGACTATAGAATGGAAGTTTGTTATGCCCGTGTTTTAATTTGTTTACATTTTATAATATGTATGTATGTATGTGTATGTATAGAATTGTCCCCAAAAAATGTCTTGCCTCCCTCCTTCCTGCTCCTGCGCTCCCCTGCCTACTCCCTGAGACACTGTGGGTTGGAGGGAGGGAGGGAAGATGTAATGGCCCTGTCTCATCAGCAAATATTATATAAATAGGTTATTTCTATCTGATTTAATTCAGATTTATCCCCAGGAATTACTTTCCACTGGCTATAGGTGACATGTTCAATGCATGTGATAAGGTGTGCCATGAGGCTTCCGTCATACTATGCTGAGTAAAGGCATAAGTAGCGGCTCTCTGTACCTGAAGCGAGCAGTAGTTTGATATCGCCCGTAGAGAGGAAGACGTTATTTGAGCCGCAGTGGATGGCTCCGTCTTCCCTTGAGGGGAACGACATACCTATTCCGTTCTCCCTCGATGGGTACACTACTCAGAGAGTAGCACTCCCAAACTTACATCGAACGGAAGGTAGGTGGCCCCCTTTCTCTCTCTTCACGCTTATAGATAGCGGAAGACATGGTGATTTACACATCAGGAATTGCAGCTCGTGTGAGTATGAAAACGACATGTAAGTCTACGTACCAAGGCGTCGGTGTTTTGTGAAACTAGAAAAACAAACACCCTACAGTGACGCGTTACAAACAATATCCGAGTGTTAAGAATATCCCGTATTGAGACGATAATTAGTGAGTGTTTCTCATTCTGTCGCCCAAAGATGGTGCAGAATTATTCCCAATAACCGCAATTGAGTTATTGTTGACGTGAAATCCCTGTTAACGACAAGTGAGAGCGGTCAGGAAAGCGTTTGCCAGCACCTGACCATTCTGTGGAAGGTATTCCCCTGTCGTAAAGTAGATTCACCCGGCGTTCGTCATGCAGCACGCCGGGACTCACAGTGGGAGGGAAGAGTGCGTTACCCACCCACCACCCACCACCCTCCACCTAGAACCATCTGTGGATCGCGTTTTCCATACAGACGCCCTAACTCCTGTATTAGGTATTTAAAGAGTAAAATACTTTACACACAGTGAGACTCTACAACTTCTCAAGTGATTGTTGCAACTAACAGTCATCTCACCATATACACAGTTGGTAAAGGTAGAGAAATTATGTTCTCCCCATGACTGTGGCATACTGGTTTAGAAGAAGAAGATATATATATAAATCGTAAGTGTAAATATGAAATAGCATTCAAAGATATTGTTATATGTGTTACATTTACTACCGCCTGTTAAGATATTGAAAGTATAATGTGTTGTCTAATGGTAGACCCTGCTGCTATTTGGCATCACGAAAATTGTGACCAAGTCCCAGGTTGCTGATCTGACTTTCTGCCTCATTTACACAGAATTGCAACACAACATATATATTGTTTTCACTCTTGATTTTCTTTTTCAATTTCTGTGTGTGTGTATGTATGTATGTATGTATGTATGTATGTATGTATGTATGTATGTATGTATGTATGTATGTATGTATGTATGTATGTGTGTGTGTGTGTGTGTGTGTGTGTGTGTGGACCTCGTCACACATGACAGCCTTTACATCAGACCTGTGTGGTCTGTCATCTCTCCACCTCGACCCTCCACATAAAACCTTCACTGGACGAAAAGTTTATAATTTTTAGCCCCTCTCCTCAGAGTTATGAGTTAGTGTTAAAATGTATTATAATTGACCTTCCTTCAGTTTCGTTTATCGTTGTGTGCTTAAGAAAATACCTAATGTTGTATGGAAACAGTTCCCGTAGTTTGATATATACGTTATGTCAAGGTGTTCGGTACATCAAGGTCACTCAGGTCAGGACTTATGGCTTCAGCTGAGGAGTGGGATGCACGTAAACGTCGGGGAATAAAATGGTCTTGTGGTTGAGGTGTGTTTCTTCGTCCGTTACTGAGGTGACCCTATGCACTTGTGTGTGGAGGAGGGGGGAGGGAGGAATTGGTTTTAATTTCGCTAATATTTTTGTTGTTACTTCTTGCCACAGTATTATCGGATATATACGAGAATGATAATAAGTGGCTGTATGAGAATACTTTGTCAGTAATGTACGCTTTCCTAGTATTACAGTATGTTATCTGCCAACCTTCATCTACGAAAAATATAAATGTTTTAACCCAGTTATGTGTATCTGAAGGTTTACTAGTGGACATAATCGTTCTTTGAGTAATAACATAATCACACACCCGAGCGTGAATTTTAGAACGAACTATTTACTTTTGACATATCAATACTATACTATTGCTCCGAAACTATTAATAATTTCTAAGTATA
>NW_024748502.1:410412-420412 GCF_018991925.1 Homarus americanus
AAACCTCACGGTACAGTAGTTAACATTATCTAACACTAACGCTAACAAACCTCACGGTACAATAGTTAACATTATCTAACACTAACTAATCGCTAACAAACTTCACGGTACAGTGGTTAACATTATCTAACACTAACTAAACGCTAACAAACCTCACGGTACAGTAGTTAACATTATCTAACACTAACTAAACGCTAACAAACCTCATGGTACAGTGGTTAACATTATCTAACACTAACTAAACGCTAACAGTTCATTATGGTCATTTAAAATTAATACCATTTTCCTAACTCTGTCGGTCTCTGAAATTCTGAAATAGAACGATTTAATTAATATACTATTTCCGCGTCATTTACTCTCACTTGTAGTTCAATTACTGTACCTGTGTGTGAGAGAAGGTCTCTTGTTATAGTGAGGTACCTCTTGGGACATGCATTGTATTCCATTCTCGTTAAATATCAAATTTTAATTGTGTTTATCGAGAACATTTTCAACCGAGCTGCTGCCATTCTCAAACGTAGTACACAGGCCGAATAAAACATTTTAATATATATTTTCAACATGCGTAAATTATGTCCCAATTCTCGTGCTCTGTCGTGTTCAGATCTCCAGTTCATTCTTATTCGGATTTCCAATTAATTCTTCAGTCATGTTAGTCATCAACGGGATTGAACAGGTCTGTAACCTACAGTAGTCCAATTAGTCAAATATGTAATTGAATATGCGAGCAAACTATTGTTGATTTATTTACAGTGTACTTTTTACTTACTAAAGTCAGAAATTAATTCCTCAGTTGAATTATCCAATGGTTCATCTTCAACACGTACTTACAATTACTTCAGCGATAAAAAAATGTCTGAAGAAAACAAGCCTTTCACGTAGAGAAAATGTGTCATTATTTCGTAATTATTTTCACCATCTTCAAAAATTCCCGAAAGTTGCTAAAGGATCCTCAGACTCGCTACATTTGACGAGTTTTTCGCTAAGTTAGCAACACTGCCACTCCACCATCACTTGTGAGCCATTCCGGTTTAGAAGACAAGGCGTGGACATGTGTGGTCCAGGTGGGTGTGTGTGTGGTACAGGTGGGTGTGTGTGGTACAGGTGGGTGTGTGTGGAACAGGTGGTTGTGTGTGTGGTACAGGTGGGTGTGAGTGGTACAGATGAGTGAGTGTGGTACAAGTGGGTGTGTGTAGTACAGGTGGTTGTGTGTGTGTGTTACAGGTGGGTGTGTGTGGTACAGGTGGGTGTGTGTGGAACAGGTGGTTGTGTGTGTGGTACAGGTGGGTGTGTGTGGTACAGGTGGGTGTGTGTGGTACAGGTGGGTGTGTGTGTGTGGTACAGGTGTGTGTGTATACAGGTGGGTGTTTGTACAGGTGTGTGTGGGGGGTGTGTGTGGTACAGGGGTGTGGTACAGGTGGTGGGAGGGTGGTACAGGTTGTGTGTGTGGTGTGTGGCACAGGTGGGGGTGTGTGTGGTACAGGTGGTGGGAGTGGTACAGGTGTTGTGTGTGTGGTACAGGTGGTGTGTGTGTGGTACAGGTGGTGTGAGTGTGTGGCAGGTGGGTGTGTGTGGTACAGGTGGGTGTGGGTGGTATAGGTGGTGTTTGTGGTACAGGTGGTGTGTGTGGTGCAGGTGGGTGTGTGTGGTGCAGCTGGGTGTGTGTGGTACAGGTGGGTGTGTGTGGTACAGGTGGGTGTTTGTGGTACAGGTGGGTGTGTGGTACAGGAGGGTGTGTGGTGGCAGGTGGGTGTGTGTGGCATGTGTGGGTGTGTGATGTACAGGTGGGTGTGTGTGGGGGGTATGGGTGTGTGTGGTACAGGTGGGTGTGTGGGGTATAGGTGGGTGTGTGGGGTATAGGTGGATGTGTGTGGGAGATGGGTGTGTGTGTGTGGTACAGGTGGGTGTGTGTGGGGAACAAGGGTGTGTGGGTATAGGATGTGTGGGGAGGTGGGTGTGTGAACAAGTGGGTGTGGTACAGGTGGGTGTGTGGCATGGGTGGTGTGTGTGTGGTAAGTGGGTGTGTGTGATAGATGGTGTGTGTGGTACAAGTGTGTGTGTGGTACAGGTGGGTGTGTGTGGTACAGGTGGGTGTGTGGGTACAAAGTGGTGTGTGGATGTACAGGGTGTGTGTGGTGCAAGTGGGTGTGTGTGGTACAGGGTGTGTGTGGTACAGGTGGGTGTGTGTACAAAGTGGGTGTGTGATGTACAGGTGGGTGTGTGTGGTACAGGTGGTGTGTGTGGTACAAATTGGTGTGTGTGGTACAGGTGAGTATGTGTGGTACAGGTGAGGTGTGTGGTACAGGTGGTGGGTGTGGTATAATTGGGTGATTGGTACAGGTGGATGGGTGTGGTACAGGTGAATGTGTGTGGTTCAGGTAGGGTGTGTGGTGCAGGTGGGTGTGTGTGTGGTACAGATGGGTGTGTGTGGTACAGGTGGGTGTGTGTGGTGGTAGGCGTGTGTGGTACAGGTGGGTGTGGGAGGTGGGGTGTGTGATACAAGTGGTGTGTGGTACAGGTGGGTGTGACAGGGTGTGTGGCACAGGTGTTTGTATGTGTGTACAGGTAGGTGTGTGTAGTACAGGTGGGTGTTTGGTGTGTGTACTACAGGTGAGTGTGTGGGGTGTGTGTGATACAGGTGTGTGTGTGTGGCACAGGTTTGTATGGGTGGTACAGGTAGGTGTGTGTAGTACAGGTGGGTGTTTGTGGTACAGGTGGTGTGTGTGTGTGCACAGGTGAGTGTGTGTAGTACAGGTGGGCGTGTGTGGTATAGGTGGGTGTGCGTGGTACAGGTGGGTGTGTGGAACAGATTTGTGTGTGTGGTACAGGTGGTGTGGAGTGGGTGGGTGGTGTGTGGTACAGGTGGGTGTGTGTGGGAACAGGTTGTTGTGTGTGTGTGTGTGGTACAGGTGGGTTGTGAGTGGTACAGGTGTGTGTGTGTGGTACACGGGTGTGTGTAGTACAGGTGGTTGTGTGTGTGTGGTGCTGAGGGTGTGTGTGGTACAGGAGTGTGAGTGTGTGGTACAGGTGTGTGTGGTACAGGTGAGTGTGGGAGTGTGTGGTACAGTGGGTGTGTGTGGTACAGGTGAGTGAGTGTGTGGTACAGTGGGTGTGTGTGGTACAGGTGAGTGTGAGTGTGGTACAGGGGTGTGTGGTACAGGTGGGGTGTGTGTGTGTGGTACCGGTGAGTGTGTGTGTGTGTGGTACAGGTGGGTGTGTGTGTGGTACAGGTGGTGTGTGTGTGTGTGTTACAGGGTGTGTGTGGTACAGGTGGTGTGTGGGTACAGGGTGTGTGGTACAGGTGAGTGTGAGTGTGTGGGGGTGGGTGTGGGGTGGGTGTGTTCGGGTGTGTGTGTGTGGGTACAGGTGGGTGTGTGTGGTACAGGTGGTGTGTGTGGTATAGGCTGGTGGGTGTGGTACAGGTGGGTGTGTGTGTGGTACAGGTGGGTGTGTGTGGTACAAGGGGTGTGTGGTGGCAGATGGTGTGTGTGGCTGGGAGTGTGTGTGTGTGGTACAGGTGGTGTGTGTGGTACAGGTGGTGTGTGTATGGGTTGGTGGGTGTGTGGTACAGGTGGTGGAGTGGGTGGGTACAGGTGGTTGTGTGTGGTCAGGTGGTGTGGTGTGTGGTACAGGGGTGTATGTGGTCAGGTGGGTGTGTGTGTGTGTGGTACAGGTGGGTGTTTGTGGTACAGGTGGTGTGTGTGGCAGGTGGGGGTGTGTGGTGGCAGGTGGGGGTGTGGTACAGGTGGGTTGTGTGTGTGGTACAGGTGGGTGTGTGTGGGTGGCAGGTGGTGTGAGTGTGTGGTACAGGTGGGTGTGTGTGGTACAGGTGGGTGTGTGGGTGGTCAGGTGGGTGTTTGTGGTACAGGTGGTGTGTGGTACAGGTGGGTGTGGTGTGTGGTACAGGTGGGTGTGTGTGGTACAGGTGGTGTGTGTGGTACAGGTGGGTGTGTGTGGTACAGGTGGTGTGTGTGGTACAGGTGGGTGTGTGGTACAGGTGGGTGTGTGTGGTACAGGTGGGTGTGTGTGTGGTACAGGTGGTGTGTGTGTGGTACAGGTGGGTGTGTGTGGTGGTGTGTGTGGTACAGGTGGGGTTTGTGGTACAGGTGGGTGTGTGTGGACAGTGGGTGTGTGTGGTACAGGTGGGTGTGTGTGGTACAGGTGGGTGTGGTACAGGTGGTGTGTGGTACAGGTGGGTGTGGGGTAGGGGTGTGGGTACAGGTGGGTGTGTGTGTGGTACAGGTGGGTGTGTGTGTGGCAGGTGGGTGTTTGTACAGGTGGGTGTGTGTGTGGTACAGGTAGGTGTGTGTGGTGCAGGTGGGTGTGTGTGGTACAGGAGGGTGTGGTGGTACAGGTGGGTGTGTGGTACAAAGTGGGTGTGTGATGTACAGGTGGGTGTGTGTGGTACAAGTGGGTGTGTGTGGTACAGGTGGGTGTGTGGGGTAGGTGGGTGTGTGGGGTATAGGTGGATGTGTGTGTGGGAGAGGGTGTGTGTGTGGTACAGGTGGGTGTGTGTGAACAGGTGGGTGTGGGGTATAGGGTGGATGTGTGTGGGGAGAGGGTGGGTGTGTGGAACAAGTGGGTGTGTGGTGGTACAGGTGTGTGGTACAGGTGGGTGTGTGTGGCAAGTGGGTGTGTGTGGTACAGATGGTGTGTGGTACAGGTGTGTGTGTGGTACAGGTGGGTGTGTGTGGTACAGGTGGGTGTGTGGCACAGTGGCGTGTGATGTACAGGTGGGTGTGTGTGGTACAGTGGGTGTGTGTGTGTGGTACAGGTGGGTGTGTGTGTGTGGCACAGGTGGTGTGTGTACAAGTGGGTGTGTGTGTGTACAGGTGGGTGTGTGTGTACAGGTGGGTGTGTGTGGTACAATTGGTGTGTGTGGTACAGGTATGTGTGTGGTACAGGTGTGTGTGTGGTCTCAGGTAGGGTTGTGTGGCAGGTGGGTGTGTGTGTGTGGTACAGATGGTGTGTGTGGCACAGGTGGGTGTGTGGTGGGGTTGGGCGTGTGTGGTACAGGTGGGCGGAATTGCACAGGTGGGTGTGTGTGGCACAGGTGTGTGTGTGGTACATGGGTGTGTGTGCGGTACAGGTGGTGTGTGTGGTACAGATGGTGTGTGTGGGACAGGTGGGTGTGTGTGGTAAAGGTGGCGTGTGTGGCATGGGTGGGCGTGAGTCAGGCAGGTGGGTGTGTGTGTGGACGGGGTGTGTGTGTGGTACAGGTGTGTGTGTGGCACAGGGTGTGTGTGGCAGGATGGGTGTGTGGTACAGGTGGGTGTGTGTGGTATAGGTGTGTGTGTGTGGTACAGGTGGGCGTGTTTGTACAGGTGGGGTGTGTGTGGTACAGGTGGGTGTGTGTGGTACAGGTGGGTGTGTGTGTGGTACAGGTGGGTGTGTGGTACAGGTGGGCGTGTGTGATACAGGTGGGTGTGTGTGGCAATATGTGTTTGTGGTGTGTGGTACAGGTGGGTGTGTGTGGGTACAGGGGTGTGTGTGGTACAGGTGAGTGTGTGTGGTACAGGTGGGCGTGTGTGGTACAGGTGGGTGTGTGTGGTACAGGTGGGGTGTGTGAGGTGCGTGGGTGTGGTATAGGGGTGTGTGGTACAGGTGGGTGTGTGTGTGTACAGATGGTGTGTGTGTGTGGTACAAGGGGTGTGTGTGGTACAGGTGTGTGTGTGGTACATGTGGGGTGTGTGTGATACAGATGGTGTGTGTGTGGTACAGTGGGTGTGTGTGTGGCAGGTGGGTGTGTGGTACAGGTGGGTGTGGTACAAGTGGGTGTGTGTGTACAGGTGGGTGTGTGTGGTACATGGTGTGTGGTGTACAGGTGGTTGTGTGTGGTACAGGTGGGTGTGTGTGGTGACAAAGTGGGTGTGTGATGTACAGGTGGGGTGTGTGTGGTACAGGTGGGTGTGTGGTACAAATTGGTGTGTGGTACAGGTGGGTGTGTGTGTGGTACAGGTGGAGTGTGTGTGGCACAGGTGTGTGTGTGGCACAGGTGGGTGGGTGTGGTATAATTGGGTGAATGGTACAGGTGGGTGTGTGGGGCTGAGGTGGGTGTGTGTGTGGTACAGGTGAGTGTGTGTGTGGTTCAGGTAGGGCTGTGTGGTGCAGGTGGGTGTGTTGTGTACAGGTGGGTGTGTGTGTGTGGTACAGGTGGGTGTGTGTGTGTGGTACAGGTGGGTGTGTGTGGTACAGGTGGGCGTGTGTGTGGTACAGGTGGGAGGTTGGTGGGTGTGTGGTACAGGTGGGCGTGTGTGGTGTGGGTGTGTGTGGTACAGGTGGGTGTGTGTGTGGTACAAATTGTGTGGTACAGGTGGGTGTGTGTGTGGTGACAGGGAGTGTGTGGTACAGGTGGTGGGTGTGGTACAACTGGGTGTGAGGATTAAGGTGTGTGTGTGTGGTACAGGTGAATGTGTGGGTCCAGGTGGGCTGGTGGTGGTGGGTGTGTGTGGCATTGAGGTGGGTGTGTGTGGTACAGGTGGGTGTGGGTGGCAGGTGTGATGGCACAGGTGGGTAAATAAGTGGTGGCTGGTGGGTGTGTGGTGTGGTGGGTGGCACGGTGGGCGTGTGTGGCACAGGTGGGTAGGTACAGATGGGCTGTACACAGGTGGGTGGTGCATAGTACAGGTGGGTGTGTGTGGTAGAGGTGGGCGTGACGTGACAGATTGGTGTGTGTGGCACAGGTGGTAGCACAGGTGGGTGTGTGGCAGAGGTGGGTGATTACAGGGGTGTATAGACAGTGGCGGTGTAGCACAGGTGGGTGTGGTAAAGGTATGTGTGTGGTACAGGGTGTGTGTGGTACAGGTGGGTGTGTGTGGTACAGGTTGGCGTGTGTGCAGGTGGGTGTGTGTGTGTGTGGTTGTGTGTGTGGTATTGGTGGGTGTGTGTGTGGAACAGGTGGGTGAAATAAAACATAAGAAAATAAGAGTTTGCAATAGGCCGGTTGGCCTGTGCATGGCAGTTCCTGTCGAGAGTTACTACCACTTATCATCCATGAATCTATTCTAGCCTCTTGAAACTTTCCAGAGTTGCACGCATATGTTAAGAAAGAGCCTACTCGCCACCACTCCTATTTGTAGCCAGTTTATTTCTCACCCAAACTTATTCAACTTGAATCGTTGCTCGAGTCCTATCCTGCTCGGATATTATAAGAACTTTATCTATATCCCCTTTATTGATTCCTTTCACCCACTTAAATACTTCTATCATATCTCCCAGCACTCTTCGTCTTTCTAGGGAATGCAAGTTAAGTTTCTTTAACCTATCCTGATATGGAAGGATTGTAAGTCCCAGAATCATTTTTGTCATTCTTCGCTGCACCGACTGCAGTTAATTTATATCCATTCTATAATTGGGGCACCAGAACTGAACCGCATAATCGAGGTGCGGCCTGACTAGCGCAAGATATAGTTGCAATAAGACCTCTGCGCTCTTGTTACTTACACTTCTAGATATAAAACCCAATACTCTGTTTGCCTTATTTCAAACATTAACGCACTGTTTTCTAGGCCGTAGGTCCGGGCTTACAAGTACCCCTAGGTCTCTTTCACAAGTCGACTTCTCTAGGTTGATGTATATGTTCTTCCAATATTAAGTACGCTGCACTTGCTGGTGTTGAATTTCATTTGCCATTTTTCAGACCACCCCTGCAGTTTATTTAGATCCTCCTGTAATGCATTTGCATCCTGCCCTGAATTATTTAAGCCGTCTCTATTTTGCGTCATCCGGCAAACTTGCTTATGTCACTGCTGATCCAGTATTCAGATCGTTTATGTAGATTATGAACAAGAGTGGGCCTAGTACTGACCCCTGGGGAACCCCACTGTTTACACGGCCCCACTCAGATTTAACACCATCTACGCTGACCCTCTGCGTTCTATCGGTGAGCCATGATTTTATCCAATTTAAAACTTTCCCCTCGATACCATGAGCCTTAATTTTTCTCAGAAGCCTCTGATGCGGTACTCTGTCAAATGCTTTGCTAAAGTCTAAGTAAATAACATCGTAATTTTCGTGTGTAGTACAGGTGGGCGTGTGTAGTACAGGTGGGTGTGTGTGTGTTACAGGTGGTTGTGTGTGTGGTACAGGTAGGTGTGTATAGTACAGGTGGGCGTGTGTGGTACAGGAGGGTGTGCGTGACACAGGGGGCGTGCGTGACACAGGTGGGTGCGGCACATAATGAACAGGTAGAATGGAGATGACTAAAGAAACAAGAGGACAAATGGAATGAAGATAAGAAGAAAGGTGAAAGCAGAGGAAGAGGAGAGGTGGGGGAAGAAGACAGGGGAGGGGAAGAAGCCAAGGGAATCAAGAATGAGAGAAAGGGAAAAGAGAGAGAGGTTTTGAATTGAATTGAAACAGTTTATTTAGCCAGAAACACACAGATGCAGAGTGGACAATAATAACAATATTATTATGGCTGAGCCAGTTAAGAACCTGAGCTCTCCTTTAGGTGGGAGAGATGGAGAAAAAGAGAAAGGAAAGAGAGAGAGGTTGAGACGCAGGAAGAGATAGTGGAGAGAGAGAGGAGGGAGATGCAAGAAGGAAAGGGAGAGAGAAAAGGGAGAGACAGAGGGGGGTAAAAGAAGAGGGAGAGCGGTAAGAAATGAAATTATGAAGAGGAAATGAAGTAGAGAGCAAAATGGGGTGGAAGGGAGGTGAAGAGAGAGTGAGAAAGGAAGAGAGAAGTGTGAAAGAGAAAGACAATAAGAAAGAATGGGAGAAAAGAGTTAGAAAGTAGGAGACAGAAATAATAATGTGAAATTACTAGAAATGAGAAAGAAAAAAATACATAAAACGAGTAAAAAGAAACGGAGAGAAAAATGGGTAAACAAAGGAAGAGAAGAGAGATACACCGAAATGAGAGAGAGAATGCACAACTCTGAATAAACCTAACCTAACCAAATATAACTAAACCTAACCAAATATAACCTAACCTAACCAAATCTAACCTAACCTAACCAAATATAACCTAATCTAACCTAACCAAATATAACCTAATCTAACCTAACCTAACTATGGGCCCATGAACACAAGGACCTATTAAGACTGAACAGCAAGTTAGGTTACGGTGAAACCTCCTTGACTGGGACCCAATAGTAATGACAGGCAAGGCTTAGACTGGGACCTATTATGACTGGAAACCTAATCGCACTGAATAGCTTAGTGTAGAATGAGAGACCTAATAGGGCTTAGGGTCCATCTGACCAGCCACCGAAGACGATTACTGAGGAGAACATCAGGGGATCGTCGTTAAGTGGCCCAGGGACATTACCTATCCGTGGAACACCTAGTCGGGCGAGGTTTACTCTTGTGAATTGTTAATGTGATAGTACTTACGAGTGTGTGGGGGAGAGGGTGAAAGAGAAGGTGTAAGGAATTGGGAAAGAAAGAGAAAGAGAAGCGAGGAAGAGAAAGAATTAGAAAGAGCCTAAGAGCAAGAAATAATAAGACATATCACCAAAGACAGACATATACAATAAACAGACAGGCGAGAGACAGAGACAGGGACAGACAGAAACACCAAATTATTCATCAGCACTTCTCCCTTCCTAGTCAACATCTCTCTTGAAACACAAACACACGCACACACACACACACACACACACACACACACACACACACATACACACACACGGCCGCTACTTGTATGGTAATCCTGTGATCTTCTTAACATGTGCGGGACTTGTCTTCCAGTGAACATAACTGGACGCCTTGTGCGACTCTTTTTATCTTTAGCTAATTTGCATATGTAGAAATATGTAGATTCGCAGATAGTTCTAGCGGGAGTGGGTTTGTGTGTGTACAGTATGTTTCTCTCTGAGGTAAGTGGGAAATCTCTCTCTCTCTCTCTCTCTCTCTCTCTCTCTAGCTGGTCACCGCAGAACACAAAATTGGGGTTATAAAAATTTTACTAACTATGGAATTCCTTTTTCATTTATATTTAGCCATAACAACCGTCCTGTACTGTGTTGTGCTTCTAATTGGTCTGGTTTCCTTA
>NW_024748502.1:425412-447912 GCF_018991925.1 Homarus americanus
GAGTGGGTAGATAGAAGGTCGAATAAAAATAAATACAGAGAACGATTAGTAAATTGCAAGGAGGGGGAGAGGGGTAAAGGAGGGACAGGGAAGAAGGATGGAGAGGTAAACGCAGGGGGTGAGATAAAGAGGACTTGGAAGGAATAAAGAAAATAGTAGAGGAAAATGGAGACAGAGGCAGAGAGAAACTGAGACAAACACAAATAGAACCAACCTGACAGAGAGACAGACATACACAATTCCAGGAACAGAAAAAGAGAAACGGACAAAATGAGAGAAGGAGAATCATCCAGAGGCAGAGAAGCAGAATGAGAGGGAGAGAGAGACAAATAGAATCAGCCAATCTCATTACACCCCAAGGTAACGTCAGGAAACAGGAGGCAGTAGTACAGTCTCCCTCCTCTTACTCGCTCGCCACATTACCTCAGCCTCGACGTCACCCTCCAAAGTCAGATGAGAGTCACCTTCAAATGTTAAACAAAAGTTGTCCTCCAAAGGCAAACGTAAGTGAATCTCAAAGGTCAAATAAAACTCGTCCTGAAAGGTCAAACGTGGGTCATCCTCCAAGGTCAAATGGAAGTCACCCTCGAAGTACAAACGAAGGACAGCCTCTAGCCCATTGGTCACTCTCAAAAGTAAAGGTAAAGGTTAAAGGTCACACGCAAGTCACAGTCAGTAGTTAAAGGTCTTTATAAAATACCACATATTTACCCTAGCTGTTTGTCTCAACACACAAACACGAAAGAGAGAGATATATCGTTTTCTTCAGCTGCTGTATAGTTGTTTGGTTTGTGTCAGATTCCATCTGTGTGTATATCATGTATTTGTGTGTGTAAGCGTCTGTGTGCGTTGGTGCGTATCTCTTGAACTTCTTTGAAATGGAGTGTGTGTGTGTGTGTGTGTGTGTGTGTGTGTGTGTGTGTGTTGTTGATACGGATATACACATATGTTTATCTGGTCTGTTATATATATATATATATATATATATATATATATATATATATATATATATATATATATATATATATATATATATATATAAAGGTGTGTGGTTTATAGTGGAGGAAAAATGCAAATTGGAGAAAAAGTTCTAGTCTGTAACGTTTCTGTATTGTATGTATGCATATGTGTTTGTCCGTGTGCTTGTTCGTGTATATGTCTGTATGTTTTTTTTCGTGTGTCTGGTGTGTCTGCGGTAAAACACAGAAAAACTCAAGTGTTACGAATCCAGAGATTTAAAGATGGACTCCCAAGAGTAACTGAGAGAAGCGACTGGTGCCAGTATCACTGTATGGAGTGAGAGTATGTCCACCGAGAGAGAGAGAACAAATAGTTTGTAAAGATCGATGGGTAAACAGAGAGACAGATAAACAGACACACACAGAAGACACAAGCAAAGAATAAACAAATAACATATGATAGAAAACTGGGTGACCGGGCAACAGAAAACGGATTGTGTGTGCAGGACGACCGAACAGGGCAACGTTCTGCTCTATAAACTGGCGGGAGAGTAAAACTAAGCGAACCAAGATTTACAATGTTATATATCGTCTCAGTGCAGTTGACAATGTGCTCAGAAGGGGTTTATGTAGTGGTGAGGAAGGTGCTAGTGTGAGATGGTGGTGAAGGTGGTGGTGGTGGTGGTGGTGGTGAAGGTAGTGGTGAAGGTGGTGTGGTGGTAGGATGGTGGTGAAGGTGAAGCCAGGGTGAAGGTGGTGGTGGTGAAGGTGGTGGTGAAGGTAGGTGAAGGTGGTGGTGGTGGTGGTGATGTGGTGGTGAAGGTGAAGCCAGGTGAGGTGGTGGTGGTGAAGGTAGGTGGGTAGTGTGTGTAGGCTGGTGGTGGTGGTGGTGGTGATGGTGGTGAAGGTAGTTTGTAAGAAGGGTGGTGGTGAAGGTAGGTGAAGGCAGGAAGGTGGTGGTGGTGCAGGATGGTGGGGTGGTGTTGAATAGTTGGGATGGTGGTGGTGGTGGTGAAGGTAGTGGTGAAGGTGGTGGTGGTGGTGGTGGTGGTGATGCAGGATGTGGTGCTGAAGGTAGTTGACGTGGTGGTGGTGGTGGTGGTGGTGGTGAAGGTAGCTAGTGGTGAAGGTAGGTGAAGGTAGGTGAAGGTGGTGAGGTGGTGGTGGTGGTGGTGGTGAAGGTGGTGGTGGTGGTAGGATGGTGGAGGTGGTGTTGAATAGCTGGATGGGTGGTGGTGGTGGTGTGAAGGTAGTGGTGAAGGTGGTGGTGGTGGTGGTGATGGTGGAGGGTGGTAAGAAGGTAGTTGGATGGTGTGGTGGTGGTGACAGGAAGCTTAGTGGTGAAGGTGGTGGTGGTGGCTGTGGTGGTGAAGGTGGTGGTGAAGGTAGGTGGTGGAGGTGGTGTTGAAACGAAGTTGGATGGTGGTGGTGGTGGTGGTGAAGGTGGCTTGGTGGTGAAGGTAGGTGGTGAAGGTGGTGGTGGTGAAGGTGGTGGTGAAGGTGGTGTTGAGGTAAGATAAAGGTAGGGGTTGGATGGTGGTGGTGGTAGTATGCGTAGTGGTGGTGGTGATGGTAGTGGTGGTGGTGGTGGTGGTGGTGGTGTTGGTGGTGGTAGTGATGAAGGTAGTGGTATGTGGTGGTGGTGAAGGTAGTGGGATGTGGTGGTGGTGCTGAAGGAAGTGGGATGTGGTGGTGATGAAAGGTAGTGGGATGTGGTTGGTGGTGGTGGTGGTGAAGGTGAAGCTAGTGGTGAAGGTGGTGGTGGTGAAGGTGGTGTTACATAAGAACATAAGAAAATAAGGAGTCTGCAATAGGCCGGTTGGCCTGTGCATGGCAGCTCCTGTCGAGAGTTACTAACACTCTTTATCATCCATGAATCTATCTTGCCTCCTTTTGAAACTTTCCAGAGTTCCCGCACTTACTACAAAGTTGCTAAGCTTGTTCCACTCGTCCACCACCCTATTTGTGAACCAGTTTCTTCCTATCTCCCTCCTAAACCTAAACTTATCCAACTTGAATCCGTTGCTCCGAGTCCTATCCTGCTCGGATATTATAAGAACTTTATCTATATCCCCTTTATTGATTCCTTTCACCCACTTAAATACTTCATCATATCTCCCCGCACTCTTCGTCTTTCTAGGGAATGCAAGTTAAGTTTCTTTAACCCATCCTGATATGGAAGGTTTCTAAGTCCCGGAATCATTTTCGTCATTCTTCGCTGCACCGGACTCTAGTGAATTTATATCCATTCTATAATAGGGCACCAGAACTGAACCGCATAATCGAGGTGCGGCCTAACTAGCGCAAGATATAGTTGCAATAAGACCTCTGCACTCTTGTTACTTACACTCCTAGATATAAAACCCAATACTCTGTTTGCCTTATTTCGAGGTGGTGATGAAGGTAGTTGGATGTGGTGGTGGTGGTGGTGGTGGTGGTGGTGGTGGTGGTGGTGGTGGGTGGTGATGGTGGTAGTGGTGGTGGTGGTGATGTGGTAGTGGTGGTGGTGGTGGTGGTGGTGGTGGTGGTGGTGGTGGTGATGGTGGTAGTGGTGGTGGTGGTGGAGATGAAGGTAATGGTATGTGGCGGTGGTGAAGGTAGTGGGATGTGGTGGCGGTGGTGAAGGTAGTGGGATGTGGTGGTGATGAAGGTAGTGAGATGTGGTTGGTGGTGGTAGAAACTGTGGCCGTGATTGTGGTTGGAGGAATATTACCGGAGCTGTAAAATATAAGGAAGGAGACAGCTATGGTGGTGAAAGACTATTTTACTTGGAAATATATTTGCAAGGAAGATAAAAAGATGTAATATCTATGCTTTGTTCAGGGGATTATAGTGTCTGTCTGTCTGTCTGTCTGTCTATGTAGCTATTAGTTGTTTATGTCTGTCTTTCAGCATATCTCTCTCTCTACATACATACATACATACATACATACACGTTTATCACATGTGAGGGATATAATCTTAATTACGGCTTACACTTCCAAAGACCGACTATTGTCAACCATTACTTAATGTTTGGATCACTTATAAGTAAATTCATTTTGTTCCTAGTCTGCCCAGCACTCGTCCAGCCGTCTCTCATCGACTACCTAGCTCCCCCCCCTCCCCCCACCTCCCACACCCCCACCACACCGAGCAATATCTACCTGAATTTTAACTAAACAAAAAATTCTCATTCCCGTAATTACACCCCCACCCAACCACCACCGCGAGATTACGATAGTATACCTGAGATTATTATGACCTTTCCTATAATTCAAGATTAGATACACTCACCTGCCGTAATTAGTTTAATTCTGCCTGATGCGACCCGCCGCCACCTTGATAGCGTGCGTCCCCCCTCACGCAATTGCAGTCTCCTATGGCGCTTTGTGATGCTCTTTTGTTTTTGTTTGTGTAGCCGTTCGTGTAAGGGAGGTATGTTACGTCATTCATCTTTTTTTAGGGGTGGTGGGTGGACGAGCTATTCATTATGTCACTCCTTGTTTTGTTCACTCGTTACGCCATCCCTAGTTTATATATGTGTGTGTTTGTTTCCTTGGCCATTCGTTACGCCATTTTTTTTACCATTTGTTAGACATTCAATCATTCTTTATTTTGTTTTCTCTGCTAATCGCCGAAATACTTGTGATTTCAATCATGTGGAGAGAGAGATAAAAAATCAAGGAATACGAAAAAAGTAAAGATAGCAGTTGGGGAAACGAATAAGAAAACCATGAAAGAGACAGAGACAGAGACAGAGAGAATTAAATTTCTCTCCCTGCTGGTGGTCAAGAACTACATTACGCTCGCTAGTATTACAGTGTGTGAGGGCGGCTCAACACAGCTGCTACCCTTCACACGAAATACTGTGTTGAAGTTGACTGACCAACAGAGAATCTGCACTGAAATCTGATGAACACAAACCTAACCTAACCTAACCTAATTTAATGTAATCTAGTCTAACTCGTCAACTGTCTAAAGCACTAGTGAAAAACGGATTGATAATGATAATAATAATAATAATAATAATAATAATAATAATAATAATAATAATAATAATAATAATAATAATAATAATAATTAACACCTCTTCAACTAGAACATCAAAAACCTTAAAGTCAACTAAGAGGCAATAAAAAAATTAACATTTCACTGGACAAAAAATATAACCTGGTGTCCAACTTACAAATTAAAATGTTGACACAAAAAATCATCAATGGCGTGTTGTACTATGGCGTGTTGTACTATGGCGTGTTGTACTTTACTATGAATGATAATGGTGCCAGACCCTCTGACACTCTTAATAATGGAATGGGTCATGTTGTTACCAAGTCAAAATTATTTTTTTTATGACAATGGGTCCCAAATTTTACAATGGGTCCTAATCAAACTTAATCAAACCTAACCTAACCTAACGTGATCAAGCTTAAATAAACTTAACATAACCTAAAATAACTTAACCCAACCTCCAATAAATAGCGCCAATACTAATATACCTGAAATAAACTTAGCCTTAACCTGGAGACAACAGCACACAGGTTAATTACAAATGGGTGAGGCTCGTTCTACCTGTACATCCACCATCCACACTTTATAATTAATGTTCTAATCTGAGAGAGTGAATTTGGGGAAGTTAATAATAAGTAGTGATTTTTTTAAGGCTAGAGAGTGTATATGATGAATGGACGGAACTATGACACCTATGATAAATGTGAGGATTTGGCGCGTTTTTTACAAAACTGAATAAATTATTGTTTTCGTAATATTTTATGTTTTAAGGAACTGAGAGAAATTAAGGTTTAAGATCACTTTACAGTTTATAATGCTAAAAAAATAAGAATCTGCAGCATTTTATGATTTGCAAAACTAGAGAAAAAGAGATTTACAACATTTTACAATTTACACACCTGAAAAATAAGTACAGCAATTGCATTTGCAGCATTTATTATTATAAAAAATAAGAAAATAAACATTCATATCATTTTACAAATTACAAAAAATAACAATACTCTACAGCATTATACAATTTGCAAACCTGGGACAAAAATTAATAACACTTTCAAATTATCGTAACGAAAATAAGAACAAATAAATACAACTAGGCAACAGTACAAACTTCACAAACAAAAACACTCCATCACCACAAGTGAGAACCATAACGACACTTAGAGCCAATTTTACTGTTATATTGGCATGTCGGTATGTGGGTATCGACAAGGGTCAACCATTAAGTCTACTGAATACTTCCCTTGACACTTACCTGATCAAAGGTAATGGGATACTTTTATACGAGTCTTAATGCAATGCTAGTTCACTTTCCACAAGTGAACGAGGCCTTAAAAATAGCTTACTTATAAAATTTTAAGTGCAGTGATGAAAAATGAGTTCGCTTACAACCACTATAGAATACACTTCTATAAAGCTAACTCACATACAACCAAGATAGAGTACACTTCTATAAAGCTAACTCACATACAACCAAAATAGAGTACACTTCTATAAAGCTAACTCACATAAAACCAAGATAGAGTACACTTCTATAAAGCTAACTCACATACAACCAAGATAGAGTACACTTCTATAAAGCTAACTCACTTACAACCACGATAGCGTACACTTCTATAAAGCTAACTCACTTACAACCACGATAGAGTACACTTCTCTAAAGCTAACTCACTTACAACTACTATAGTGTGCAGTTCTATAAAGCTAACTCACTTACAACCTCGATAGAGTACACTTCTATAAAGCTAACTCACTTACAACCTCGATAGAGTACACTTCTATAAAGCTAACTCACTTACAACCACTATAGAGTACACTTCTATAAAGCTAACTCACTTACAACCACTATAGAGTACACTTCTATAAAGCTAACTCACTTACAACCACGATAGAGTACACTTCTCTAAAGCTAACTCACTTACAACTACTATAGTGTACAGTTCTATAAAGCTAACTCACTTACAACCTCGATAGAGTACACTTCTATAAAGCTAACTCACTTACAACCTCGATAGAGTACACTTCTATAAAGCTAACTCACTTACAACCACTATAGAGTACACTTCTATAAAGCTAACTCACTTACAACCGATAAGTACTGCTTCTCTAAAGCTAACTCACTTACAACTACTATAGTGTGCAGTTCTATAAAGCTAACTCACTTACAACCTCGATAGAGTACACTTCTATAAAGCTAACTCACTTACAACCTCGATAGAGTACACTTCTATAAAGCTAACTCACTTACAACCACTATAGAGTACACTTCTATAAAGCTAACTCACTTACAACCACTATAGAGTACACTTCTATAAAGCTAACTCACTTACAACCACGATAGAGTACACTTCTCTAAAGCTAACTCACTTACAACCACTATAGAGTACACTTCTATAAAGCTAACTCACTTACTGCCATTACAGGGAACTACTTTGGGCTGCCTCCAATACTTTTCAGTAAATTTTACCCACAAGGGTCAGTATCGTGTTTGATGATCTGCTGATTGACATATGTTTGTGTATGCATGTGTGAATTATGAGTGTGTGTATGATTGCGCATGTGTGTGTGCTTTTCTCTGTAAGTGTATTGTGTGCGCGTCTGTATATTGCTACTATGCTTAATACGTGTGTGTGTACGTGCTTGGCATAAAAGACTATACATAACTTTACAAAGTCCATTTCGATTCACCCTAAAAGTATTACACTTCCCAAGTCCATTAATTCAGCACATACCATCTTTCCACTTAAAAAAAAGAAAAACTTTCTCCACCAAGTTAGTGAGGTGAAAAAATCTTTAATACGTCAACTTCTTCTTCCCTCAATCCATCATGACTTTGACTAATAGATTTTTTTTCTTTAAACTCACTGTAGAAAGTAAGATATACCAATTATTTTGTCTCACACCTTAATGTTTAATATCTACTATCTTAGTATTATTGGGCATATATTTCCTATCTCATAATTCACACCCCTTCCCTGCACTCTAAATCTTACTATCTATATCTTTTACTTATCTTATTCTCATTTATCTGTTCATATTTAGTGAAGGGTGAGCGTATATACAGTACGGTGTATCAGCACTGCTAATAACGGAGCCTCAAGCATTAGGAACCATTTCTCATTTTCTTACTTTAGTTTACTTTACCCGACTTCGTTATCTATACGTAAACATAATATTTATACAATTGTAACTTGATCACCAATTGTTCGTCACTGTCTTGTACACACACACACACACGGTGACTATAGCGCGTTTTTTCCCAGCTGAGAAAAGATGCCCCCCCCCCCGTCCTCCACAAAATTTACAGCTGGATTGGCTATTGCAAACCCGTCCGATTTTGTCCTGAAGTAATGATGTATTACTAAATGATTTTATTTATATTCGTTGGGATGACCGTTTCTGACGAGAAAGATATTTAGATAAATTATATAAAGATACATACATTCATTATTTCAAACATAAGCACATAGGAAGTTTATCAGAAGTATTATACAGTACATGAATTAACTGTAAACTCTGGTAGCAAGTTCACGCTTTCGGAAGATGCATTTAATATATACTTATGTTTACCCACAATAAGGCAACTAAGACAAATTACGTACCAGTAATACTACATTATGCCAAAAAAAAAATTAAAGATCAGAATCACATTGAAATATTACATGACCGTCAGCAGAGGCGGGAAATATGACTGCGAACAACTTCATATTTTTTCCGCCTCTGCTAACGGTCGTGTAATATTTCAATGTGATTCTGATCTTTAAAAATGTTTTTTTTTTGCATAATGTACTGTAGTATTACTGGTTGTCAGTGTCTTTCTTCTCCCGCCTGGTGCCTTTGTCCCGTGTTTTACTCTGAGTGTTCTTAATACATGTTCTCTTGCCGCCCACCTTTATATCCCGCAGTGTTACCGGTGATTTCAGCGACACGATCACTAGTACATAAGAGTACACTAACACAACCTTAAAACACTGTCACGATCTCACACACACTGACACGACCAATCACACAACACACACACACACACACACACACACACTAAATTTGACATCAAAAGCCACAACAACATCATCGATTAACCAACGATGGAAACACGTACAATCCAAACACAAATAATAATTTTCCCCAACACCCTCGAAAAAAAACGTAAACAAGCAAACAAACAAACACGCAAACAAACAAACAGCTCCATGTAAATAAAACTCACTGTGCAACTTTCATCACTAATTACAGGTGTCATAAAACAGGCGTCACAATATTGGAGAGTTTATTTTTTGGCTTTTATTCCCGACATGTTCGAGGCGATAACAGCCGTGGTAGTGAGAGGGACAGGGCGAACTGTGGGGGTGTGAGGGAAGATTTGTGGGGGAAGATGGTGGAGAGAAAGTTTTTAGTTTGGGAGGGAGTGGGGAGGTTGGTGGGAGTAGGAAGGTTTGTGGGGAGGGGAAGATTGGTGGTGTGGGAAGGTTGGTAGGGGTGGGAAGGTTGGTGGGAGGTGGGAAAGTTGGTGGGGGTGGAAAGGTTTGTAGGGGGTGGGAAGGTTGGTGAGGGTGGGAATACAGGTGTGGGTTAGGTAAATAAGCGGTATAGATGATGAGAACGATGGGGGTTGAAAATATCGGTGGGGGGATGGATAGGTTGGGGAACGTGGGATTTAAACAGGAGTGTAATGTGCGTGGCGGCGGGTCCAAGTGACGCACCTCTGAATATTTCATGTGTTGTTCCGGGAGACTTGTTGTAAACATTATGGTATAGAACTTCTTTCCGTCTGCCATAATAGAATGATGGTCCTTATATATAATATGTATGGGAGGGGGAAGGGGGTCAAACGTCTTATCTAGGGGCATTAAGGAAACAGTGTGGACGGCATTGCACTAACAACCTTTATTTCCCCAACTATAAAGTTAGGTAGCCAGTCACAGATGGGTAAACTGTGAATAACCTATAACGAACCAATGACCCTTGGGATAGGAGTCGATAGCTGCATCCACTCGGCCACCGCTACAGAGCCAACAAATCATTGTTTTCATTCTTCAGTTCTCTCAATGGGATATAAAAAACTCAGTTATAAATTCAGGTCACTATTATATTTCTCCCGACTAAGTACAATAAGGACTGAAACCGTTTATTTACCCAAAGAATTACAGATATAAATAATACACTATATAATAATAGCGACGTGGCTGCCACTTATGGGAACTGTAGATCGCTTGAACAGGTCCTTCAAGAGCGTTGTAAAACCTCCTTGAAAACAACATTGTCCTCAGAGCCCAGCATCACGTTATAAGTCGGGATATAAGTGGCTTCGTCAAGAGTGTCCTCGCTGAGTTGTATATACAGTAACGCTGAAGTGTGAAGTAGTGAGTCTTATTGTCTGGCAAACTTACTTCATGTTTTGGTATTCTCGTGACAGGATAGAATAAACATGATGGTAATGAGTCTATGTTAAGGCTTTAGAGTCAGAAAAAAGATGGTGATGATTGCTGCTACAACAGAATGAGGCAGAAGTTGGAATTCCGTAAGAGTTTCCGAAGATATTTCTTCCTTCAATCACGGTTTGGGTAGTTGAGTTATGATTAAATCATCGATAATTCTCTCATATGTTATGTATAATTCAACTGATTTTTTCTATTGATGTAACTGTTGCCTACACCTTCGCCTACCTACCTGCAGGGTCTACAGTAGGTTCTAAACTAATAAAGGAGCAATGTTGCTAATTTGTTATTTTGCCTATATATATACTGTATATACTGTATATACTGTATATACTGTATATACTGTATACACAGTATATACTGTATATACTGTATATATACACATGTATATAAAACTCGTCCATTATCTTTGATGAATAGTTAAATATGATGATTCTTTTTCATGTAAATAAATTAAATTCATAATACTTTACGCCTCTAGTCTTACAAAGGCGTTCACTTTAATTAAATGTAAAGTTGAAAATTATTTAATGATATAAACAATTAGTAAGAACATGATGATGGTCGCCCTGGCCGCTCTTCTGGTCTGGGATTACACCATAAATATTTACGTACATCAGTAACTGCATGTATACAAAACACACACATGTATATACACCTATTCGCATTTATATATGTGTGTGTGTGTGTGTGTGTGTGTATGTGTACCGTTACACCTAATAGCCTTTTCCTCAAAGTATTCAATCATGTAATGTTCAGTTGCTCTTTTATCTTCGTCTGTGATACTCACTTGTTCACCGTCCTTCATGAAATTTGGTGTTTATCATCGCTTTTCTGTTTGTACCTACCCCCACCACTACTCCTCTCTCTACGTTATGCCATCTTCATACCCTTACATAAAATCCTTCTTTGTTTTCTTCTGGTGAGACAACTGAATCCTCTGAACATAATTGTCCCCCACAGAGCCCCCTGTCTCGCGTGTCTTCACTTATTACATTCATGATCTCTACAAATTGGAGTGGACCCAAATTTGGCCCTTGAGGTACATCACGGTATATCAACCTCTAGTTCAGAATCGGTTTTTCATTATTATTATTATCATTATTATTATTATTATTATTATTATTATTTCTTATTATTATTATTATTATTATTATCATTATTATTATTATTATTATTATTATTATTAGTAGTAGTAGTAGTAGTAGTAGTAGTAGTATCGCATTGTAAATATAAAAGCACACTCCCACTATGCACTTTAATGTGTTAAATTCGTATGTACAGTTCCCCAAATGAGTATCTTTACTTTTTTTCCGCCTCCACACTTTGAAAAGCTTGTACTACACTCGCGAAAAATGTTCCCTGACATCATCATCTTGAGGGTCATGTAGGTAAATGAAAATTGGGGGATTTTAAAGTCAATTTACTCAGATTTCTCTTCGTATTGCAAAGTTTTGACTCATTTATCTGTCATAATTAATAACGTTAAGCAGTTTTACTAGATATAAGTAATCACATATATGACCCACAAGTAAAGGCCAAACATTACCAAATACCAGGAATTTCAGACTCGCCTATAAACATGACCTCGTGATTAAGAACTCTGACATTCACTTCTCTCAAGTATCTGCCAAACAGGAACTCGACTTGACGTAATAATGATGGAGATGAAGGTGTTGACAGGAAGTCGTCCACCCACGTGTTATGTCCTCAGAAACAGTCTGTTAATTACGTGAATGATTGGAAATTCCAGGTAAAAAATACTCTACCTTTTTATGATATAAAACCCCGCATATATTAATTAATAAACAATTACTTACGTCTAAGTGATCAAAGGAAACGGATTTAGGGAAGAATAGAATTATTATTCCTTCAAACTGTTTAGTTTTTTCCCAATTAGTGTGTCTCTCTCCTCTGCCTTGCCCATACCCAGACAATGTACCAATTAGTCTCTTCTATTTTTCACTAATCTATTTTCCTTCCCGATTCGCAATTCCCTTCCTTGTGTTTTATCCCTATTCTCTCTCTCTCTACTATCATCATGCTGGTCATCGACCATATACAGTACGAGTGGCTGTACAAATATTTCAAGAGGAATCGATCCCTCGTTCTCGATACAAATACTCACCTTCGTGATGTATGGGGCCCCGCGTCGCTGCCCCGCTCCTCAACGCCCCGAAAAACGACATCCATAACTTAGAATAACATTGACGAAGTCTAAATGGGTTGTAAGTGAAGTTCGAGTCCTCTAATCTACACTTTGTATGACTGTAATAATAACCCAGACCTTAGAGTGTGTTATGAGGGGAGACTCGTGAAAATATACAGTATAGTCATATTTTTAGTACAGGTAAATATATATATCTTAGTTTAAATTGACACGACAAATGGTCCTTAGTGCTGTACGAATTTTACGCCACACGTGAGGTTAAGGTGGAACGCACAAGCATACTCACATGTGAAGGGAAAAAAGGCACCTGAATACACAGGCACACCCGCGCGAAAATGCATGCACGCAAACACGCACACAGACACATTTACTTTCACATGCCAGTGCACATATGTGCTACCACAGGAACATACCGGTACACATGGCTTCACATACAAGCTAACACACATACAGGAATATATTACACGCAGGATACACACATGGTTATACTCACACAGAGTATCTCCGCATGTTAAAATAAACACACATTAACATACTGTACTCGTACATCAACACAAATACAAATACAAACAGATCCATACACAATTATACAAACACGCAAGCACACGCAAACTCAAATACACCTACAAACAAAAACACATACAAAGAAAAATACACCAGAAACAGCACATGCAAATAAACTATGAAAACAAAGACACACACACACACACACACACACACACACAAACATTGTCATGTTTGATAGGCCACGCTGTGGTCTATATAAATAAATCTTGAAAAAGAGGAGCAACCAAAACATCAATTTCCGAAGCACCATGACGCCTGGGCATTTGAGATGATAAAGAGAAGGTAACCAAATTATAGACACACACACACACACACAAACACACACACACAAACACACACACACACAAACACATACACACACACACACAGAAACACACACACACAGAAACACATACACACACACACACACACATACACAGAAGCACACACACACACACACACACGGTAAGTTAAACCACTGATCTCTTCGCTTGGACCAATTTGGACGACCCCAGTGCTAACGGTCAGGTTAGGTCAGGTTAGTTTACGTTAGATTAGGTGAGGTTACGTTAGGTTTGGGTTTATTCGGACTGGGATATATGACGACTTGGACCTACCAGGACTAGGACCTACTAATAGTAGGACCTATTACAACTAGAACTATAAAAAAACAGTGTCCAATTACGAATGGGACATATTAGGACTCGGACTAATTACAGCTTGGGCCTTTTCGAACTCGAGCCTATTAAACTGGTACCTATTACAACTAAGATCTATGAAACTGATACCTATTAGGACTGGGTGTATTAAGATTGAGACATATCAAGTATAGGACCAATTAGAGCTGAGACCCTTTTTTGGGGGGGGGGGGAAACTGGGACATTTTAAGCTGGGACTTGTTGGAACTGGGGTCTATTATGAGACCCCAGGACTACAGCACACGTGATCTATCCTAACCTAACCTAACCTAACAAGACTACAGCACACCTGACGATTCCCCAACAAGGAGAATGCAAGACCTGTGGGAGGTGTGGGGGTCTCGGTGTCTCTCTCTCTACACACAAGGCAAGAGATCATTCCCACGTCACTGACTCCCGCAATTGTTTAATGGGAGAGGAAAGCCATTTATCTCACTCGCCATCAGGTTTACTCCAATCCCAGGTTAATGGAGTGGAACAGGTGTGACCAAGGATGACAAGAGACTACAATGAGAGATTTAGAGAGAGACAGAGAGAAAGAGGAATCTGTACGAGAGAGAGAGAGAGAGAGAGGAGGGAAGGTGGGAAAAGGAGAGAAACGAAGGAGGCAAGAGGAACTGTAATACAGAGGGAGGGAGATAGTAAGAGGGTTTGAGAGAGAGAGAGAGAGAGAGAGAGAGAGAGAGAGAGAGAGAGAGAGACTCATAATAATAAAGACACGGGTGGTGGTGGGGGGGTAGTAAACTATAACTTCAGTATCTCATAACTATTTACACAGTTCGGTTGATTGGTCCCGGGTGTTGTGAAACTACTGTCGGGTAACGGGGTAACTTTCTCTCTCCATGTATCGCTGTTACAGTCGTTTAGGTGTATTGTAACAGAAGTTCAGACCCACTGTAACTAAGTTTATCGCGCTAGATGTTTATGTATTCTCGTTTCAGACATAAAAAAGTATTACAACATGTCATTTGAACATTGTAAATATGTCTGTTACCAATGTCTCATATGATCCTATTTCAAACATATATACCAATTAAAATAAATCTTCGTCCCACTGTAACCACTCATGCCACCCAATACAGCCCTAAGTTACACCACACCACACCTTCCTCTCACTGTAACCACACATACCACCCAATACAGCCCTAAGTTACACCACACCACACCTTCCTCTCCACTGTAACCACACATACCACCCAATACAGCCCTAAGTTACACCACACCACACCTTCCTCTCACTGTAACCACACATACCACCCAATACAGCCGCACCACACCACACCTTCCTCTCACTGTAACCACACATACCACCCAATACAGCCCTAAGTTACACCACACCTCACCTTCCTCTCACTGTAACCACTATACCACCCAATACAGCCCTGTTACACCACACACCACACCTTCCTCTCACTGTAACCACACATACCACCCAATACAGCCCTAAGTTACACCACACCACCTCACCTTCCTCTCACTGTAACCACCATACCACCCAATACAGCCCTAAGTTACACCACACCACACCTCTCACTGTAACTACACATACCACCCAATACAGCCCTAAGTTACACCACACCACACCTTCCTCTCACTGTAACCACACATACCACCCAATACAGCCCTAAGTTACACCACACCACACCTTCCTCTCACTGTAACCACACATACCACCCAATACAGCCCTAAGTTACACCACACCACACCTTCCTCTCACTGTAACCACACATACCACCCAATACAGCCCTAAGTTACACCACACCTTCCTCTCACTGTAACCACACATACCACCCAATACAGCCCTAAGTTACACCACACCACACCTTCCTCTCACTGTAACCACACATACCACCCAATACAGCCCTAAGTTACACCACACCACACCTTCCTCTCACTGTAACCACACATACCACCCAATACAGCCCTAAGTCACCACACCACACCTTCCTCTCACTGTAACCACACATACCACCCAATACAGCCCTAAGTTACACCACACCACACCTTCTCACTGTAACCACACATACCACCCAATACAGCCCTAAGTTACACCACACCACACCTTCCTCTCACTGTAACCACACATACACCCAATACAGCCCTAAGTTACACCACACCACACCTTCTCTCACTGTAACCACACATACCACCCAATACAGCCCTAAGTTACACCACACCCACCTTCTCTCACTGTAACCACACATACCACCCAATACAGCCCTGTTACACCACACCACACCTTCTCACTGTAACCAGACATACCACCCAATACAGCCCTAAGTTACACCACACCACCTTCCTCTCTGTAACCACATACCACCCAATACAGCCCTAAGTTACACCACACCCACACCTTCCTCTCACTGTAACCACACATACCACCCAATACAGCCCTAAGTTACACCAACACACCTTCCTCTCACTGTAACCACACATACCACCCAATACAGCCCTAAGTTACACCACACCACACCTTCCTCTCACTGTAACCACACATACCACCCAATACAGCCCTAAGTTACACCACACCACACCTTCCTCTCACTGTAACCACACATACCACCCAATACAGCCCTAAGTTACACCACACCTTCCTCTCACTGTAACCACACATACCACCCAATACAGCCCTAAGTTACACCACACCTTCCTCTCACTGTAACAATATCCCTCACGTTCCTAAAACTCTCTGAATAATAGATAACTCGTTGCTTCTACGCCAAGCCTCGAGCAGGAGAACAGAAGATATGAATGAATTCAGTATACCACCCACTGTAGCTATGCCTGAGTACTTTCTGAATTCATGAGGTGTGTGTGTGTGTGTGTGTGTGTGTGTGTGTGTGTGAGGAGACTGGACTACCTACCAATTTTCCTTAAAGTGACGTTCGAACAAGGGACTTTTATGTACATATTAGCTACTTGTATAATATTCATATGCACAAAAGTATCCAATTGGGGAATTAGTTTCGATATATATTTGTGGTTTTTTCGGACAATAAACGTTCGTGGGAAACAACCTTAAGATACTGCTTAAATTGAGGTTCGTATATTTAATGTAAAGATAATTTCAGCCTGTAGATGAAGCTGGTGTATGTATGCAAGTGAATCATTTGTTAGTACACGCTGATGTATTACTTAACATTCTTGTGATGCAGTCGGATGTTACATTTAAAACACCTTGTAACACTCGGATAATTTAAAGGCCTTGTAACACACTCAGTTAAAGCGCCTTGTAACACACTCAGTATAATTAAACCGCTTTGAAACACACTCATCTCATTAAAACGCCTTGTAACACACTCAGTTAAAGCGCCTTGTAACACACTCAGTATAATTAAACCGCTTTGAAACACACTCATCTCATTAAAACGCCTTGTAACACACTCAATTAAATCGCCCTGTAACACACTCATCTATTAAATCGCCTTGTAACACACTCAGTTAAAATGCCTTGTAACACACTCATCTCATTAAAACGCCTTGTAACACACTCAGTTAAAACGCCTTGTAACACACTCAGTTAAAATGCCTTGTAACACACTCAGTTAAAATGCCTTGTAACACACTCAGTTAAAATGCCTTGTAACACACTCAGTTAAAATGCCTTGTAACACACTCAGTTAAAACGCCTTGTAACACACTCAGTTAAAATGCCTTGTAACACACTCAGTTAAAATGCCTTGTAACACACTCAGTATAATTAAATCGCCTTGTAACACATTCTAATATACAATTAAAATGCCCTCGTAATACACTTTTATACTAAAAAATTCACGGAACACACTTCTGATAATAAAACGCACTGTAACACACTCTGATAATGAGACGCCCACGTAACACCCTCATATTAAAGCACCCACACACTCTGACATTAAAACGCACTCGTAACACACTCTGACATTACGATCCGTCAGTTACAGCCCCGGAGCCCAGGTAATGTAGTTAGATATTGCAGGTAAAAGCCTCTACCATATCATGCTAATCGTTGTTATCCCATCGTTAAGGCGACCTGACCTCATTATCCAAGTGCATTACGGCGGAGGGAAGGAGAAAGAGACTAATTAGTATCATTCTCTCTCTCTCTCTCTCTCTCTCTCTCTCTCTCTCTCTCTTAAATTAGGTTAGGTTGAGTTAGTTTGGTTTGATTGGGTTACATTAGGTTAGGTTACGTAAATTTAGTCTTGATTTGCTTGGACTATTAAATTTACTTAGATTAAGTTAGTTTACGTTAGGTTAACCATGGCAACACTATCCATACTGTCATGTCAACACAATTCAATGTCATGTCAAGTGCACAGATTTCACCAACCCCTTCCTCCTGTTCGGCTCCTCACCTCACACAACGCAGTACTAAACGAAATCACAATATTAATTTACTTTAAGAATTCATAAATACCAGTGATAAAATTTACTTGGTATGGCTTTCAGATTTACGGTTTTGTGCTATTATAAATTGAAGATAATTTATTCTAAAACATAAACCAAATTAACATGGAATCTGCATGTGTGTATCTCATTGGCATGGGTTTAAATTCGCTTACAAAGGTACATAAGTGTGAAAATCATTTAGCACATGTGTGTGATATATTGTGGTAAAATTGCAAGTGATTGTGGTAGTAATTGGGGTTGATGTAAGGCGATGAGAAGTTAAGGTTTGAAGTTAATGGTGGTTGTTTTGTAATTGTGGTGGTGGTAGTGGTGGTAGTTGTAGGGTAGGAATAATGGTTGTAGATAGGATCACACACACACACACACACACACACACACACACACACACCTCCACCACCTCACTGTAGTACCCAAAACAATGCACACAATCACAACATAAGTACAAAAAACATACACATAATAATAATAATAATAACACATATATCAGACGTCTCCAAAACCTTTGTCCTGAAACATTAAATTTATCTTCGTTTTCATTTACATTATATTTTATTGCATTTTATCTGTAATTCATCTTCGATTTCTGTGTTAGTCTAATCTATCCACGAAGAAAGAGACTAATATTCATCAATCATCTATTTGTATAATCTATTAATAAATATAGTAATCAGAAGTCGGAAAGATAATAATAAGTGAAAATATGATAAAACAGGGAGATGAAATAGTTGTGATCAAAGAATCAGATAGAAGGTATGACGTAATACCCGTTATATACTGTAGTTGTGAATGAAGAAAGGGGAAAAATGATGGAGAAACGAGAGAATAAAAATATAAAATACTTTTTTTCTCTGTTCCTTTCTTCTTTATTATAATATCCGTACAGACGATAGAAGCAGAACACAGATGATAATAACAACAAAGATAATACTAAAAAGAAGAATAAGTAGATAAGGATATACATTATTAATATTAATAATGCTAGTAAAATTAACAGTAAAATCAACACGAACGACAATAAGAACAGCAATATTGACAGTGGTAATAGCAATATGATGATACTACTACTACTACTTATAATAATAATGATAATAATAATAATAATAATAATAATAATAATGATAATAATAATAATAATAATAATAATAATAATAATAATAATAATAATCAAATTCATACCACGAAAAATAACAACAAAATTAATTTTATCTGGTAACAAAATCATAAATCAAGTTGCAGGTGAAATTGAAGAAAGGTGTTACCTGTACTGAGGAACTCCTAAATAATGTATATACCAATTTTTACCATCTACATCAAGAATTACTCACACAATCACCTATAATTGTGAGTAAAAATCGTCTATAATTTATGAGTGATGATGTTGTACAGTAATTCTCACTTCAGCTGTTGATGATCGTGTTTTTATAATAGTCAGGATCAATCGAGGAACAGAATCTATATAAGCGAACAATAGACTAAAGTTAGTTTTAATTTTATGATGTTATATATATATATATATATATATATATATATATATATATATATATATATATATATATATATATATATATATATATATATATATATATATACGTAAAATAGAACTCTCTTTTTATTGAAGTTTATAAAGGTAAGAAAAATAAGACTATTTGGTACATGAACAACAGTATAAATAAAAGTTCACATACATCGTCATAAAATCCCAGAGAGTTTTGCTCCTCTACTAAACAGTAGCTTATAAGCACTGTACCTGGCGGGGGGATACACTTATAGAAAAATGGTTTTTCATAAGTTTAGCGACTCATACTTGATACAATAAAGAAAAGAATACATTTCATACATTTTTTCCTACTTGTGATTAAAGATTTTATTGCCATGATTTTTTTTCGAATTTTTATCATGATTAAAAACAACGCTGAAATACAGTATGGGGTAGGTGGTGCAACTGCCACCTGCTGTTGTACTTCTGTTTTATAACTTCTAAAATGTTTATATACAAAAATAAAAATAAATCGGGAATAAAATCTAAATTTAACCCTGCAGTAGAATACTTATTCTTGATTTCATTTTATTATGTAAGCGTTGCCATGTTTAATAATTACACAAAAACACAAACAACAACACACGTCTAAACACAAACAAACAAACAACAAGAAACTCACCAGTGGTAGCGACGCTGACGGCACAGCATAGCGCCCACACTACCCGCATGTCCAGCCACATGTCCGGCCAGATAGTGAGACGTGACACTCACTCACCGCAGAATTTCACTGAACTCCCTCGAATATGGCGTTTATGGAAGGGGGCGGTGGGCGGTGGGCGGTGCAGTGGTGCTGACTTAAGCCCTCAGTCGGCAAACAACTCTCACTGTCACTACTAAAATCAAATTTACAATCAGACACTATATCTATAGCAATTTCTTAAGAATTTTCAAGTTTATATCGTATTGAGAAACTTTTTAACTGATTAAACTGTTTCAATAAACTTTTCTTCTTACTAGAGAACGAGTTAATTACTGTTGGGGTTTTGTTTTGCAGTTAAGGTAACATAGATGGTGGTTAGTTTTGTCTGCCGCGTATGGTAATGACGGCGGTTTCCGAGACCCTTAGTTAGGGGTTAGAGAGGAGGACAGGGAGACCCAGGAGCGTCACACAGCACGACCTTCCCCGACGGAGTGTGGCGGCCAACTGTCGAGGCCTGAGCCGTCACGGGGGGTAGACGGGCCTCGCTCCTCGCTGCTTATTGGCTGCCTACGAGACCCTGGACCCGGCCAGTCCATGCGTCCGGGACCCCTATCACAGACCCTTGCGAGAGACCCCTACAAAGCCAATAGTGAGAGACCCCTGGGAGACGATTCTATGAGGACAATTTCATGAGACCCCTGCGAGAAACCCAGTACTCACTAATCAGCATCTACCAGGTATCCCTCATAGCTTTTGGTTATTATTTATAAGTAAAATAATAAAATTAATTTACCTGAACCTTTTGTGAAATACTTAAAGACATATGAGAGAATATTTTGGTTAAATTCAATAAAGCACACACAAACACGCACACACACACACACACACACACACACTACTACTACTACTACTACTACATTGCTGTTACTCGGAATCGAGTATGGCGATCATCATCCAGTCATGATAAAATGATATGAGTTATTAAGGATGTCACCTTCGTTGATGAGCTCCGAGGTGACTAGAGAGGCCGATACGGGACCGGCAGGTTTGTTCACAGATGTTGCACATGTGGAGGGGCTACAGCTAATGCGGGGGAGGCGGCGGCAGCGTCTTTCTGGCATTGGCGCTTGTCTGCCTCTGTTTGCAGTCGGGCTAACTCGAAAGTATTGACACGTTTTTGTGTGGCGATCCTCCAAGCGTTACGGTGTGGAATAATAGTCTCCCAGGTGAGGGTGGTCGATTTGGCACTTTTTCAGGTTTGTCTTAAGACTATCCTTATACCTTTTCAGTTGCCCGCCGGCATTACGTTTACTTTTCGATTGGTGGCTGTAAAGTAGCTGCTTTGGCAGTCTACTGTCGTCCATGCGGATAAAATGACCAGTACAACGTAGTTGTTCAAGGAAAATGGCACCTTCGATGCTCCTACAGTTAGTGTCAGCGAGAATACTGGCATTTGTTCTCTTGTCTTCCCAGCGAACTCGGAGGATGGAACGTAGACGATATTGGTGAAAGTTTTCAAGTGCCTTAAGGTGTTTCCTGTATGTGACCCATGTCTCACTGCAGTATAGCAGGGTGGGGAGGACCACTGCTCAATATACGTTTAACGTTGTAGACAAGTTAAGCTCCCTACAGTTGAAGACACGTTTACGGAGTCTGACTAACGCTTGAGATGGACATCTGATCAGATGATGAATCTTTTCATCGATGTCCGCGGTAGTGGACAGGCGGGAGCTGAGATACTGAAAGTGGGTAACATTAGAGAGGGAAGTACCGTTAAGCTGGATGGATGATGGAGGTGTGGCTGAAGCAGGGGCAGGTTGACAGAGAATCTGAGTCATACGTGCATTCAACTCAAGGCCGAAGTGAGCATACGCATCACCGAAGGTACTCAGGATCTCCTGTAGGTCGCGTTCAGTGTGAGCGAAAAGGGTGAGGGTGTTTGCTTACTGAAGCTCAGTAATGGAAGCTGCTGACACCTTTGTTCCTGCCTGGAGTCGTCTTATGTTGAAAGACCCTTCATCCGGTACTGGATGTCCACCCCGCCGGCTAAAATGGCACTGGCACGAGTAAGGAAGAGAGCCAAGAAAATGGAAAAGAGAGTTGGTGCCAGTACACACCCTTGTTTAACCACCGTTT
>NW_024748502.1:452912-462923 GCF_018991925.1 Homarus americanus
CATTTTTCTCGTAAACACGAGAGGAAAAGCTCATCTTGTGTAAGTTAATCTCAAGAGTTTTTATTTCTCTTTGATTAATTTTCCGAGTTTCTATTTCTCCTCATAAAAGATCCTGATTGCTACGAGATGCAGCTTCCTCAAGATGCTTCTCAGCATCTTGTCACGAGTTTTAGAAGGTGCCACTTCTTGTATAACTAACCGAACCTAACCTAACTTAATCTTACCTCAGGCAATACAGCACAACTTAACCTAACAAAATACAAAATATCATACCATAACATAACGTAACATTACAAAACGTAACATAACATAACACAACATAACATAACCTCTAATGGAACACAGGCTTTGGTATGCAGTTAATCTCATCATCCTTCAGTCAGGTGTTGCCCACTTCCGATACGGAGGACGTCACCATCCCTAACTCATGAACTACTCGTCTCTTCATCGCTCTAACAGGTTCTATGATCTCAGTAACTTGGTCTTGGACAGTTAAAGCCCAATTAATTTCCCATCAGGAGATAATATTAGAGATCAGATGTGCTACACTGCTAACACATCCCAATTCTAACCTAACCTAACCTAACTAAACTTTCCTTTCCCTAACTTTAACCATAGGGCCCATTAACACCAGTACCCATTACGACTGGGGTCTATCAGGGCCGGATGAGGGCCATTGACCCTTTACTGTGACACAAGCTGTAATTGACTAAAGGACCTCAACATATAAACCTCCAGGACCAATAGATCACGTAGCTGGCCAAGTGACCGGTCGGCACTAGCTGGCCAAGTGACCGGTCTGACACTAGCTGGCCAAGTGACTGGTCTGACACTAGCTGGCCAAGTGACTGGTCTGACACTAGCTGGCCAACTACAGGGTTTGACACTAGTTGGCCAACTGACAGGGTCTGACACTGCCTGCTCAAGTGACTGGTCTGACATTGACTGACCAATTGACTGGACTGACACTAGCTGGCCAATTGACAGGGTTTGACACTAGATGGCCAAGTGAGTGGGTCTGACGCTAACTGGCCAAGTGAGTGGGTCTCACACTAACTGGCCGAGTGACTGGTCTCACACTAACTGGCCAAGTGACTGGTCTGACACTAACTGGCCAAGTTACTGGTCTGATTCTAGCTGGCCAAGTGACTGGTCTGACACTAACTGGCCAAGTGACTGGTCTGACACCAACTGGCCAAATGACTGGTCTAACAATACATGGCCAAGTGACTGGTCTGACACTAACTGGCCAAGTGACTGGTCTCACACTAACTGGCCAAGTGACTGGTCTGATACTTGCTGGCCAAATGACTGGTCTGACACCAACTGGCCAAATGACTGGTCTAACAGTACATGGTCAAGTGACTGGTCTGATACTAACTGCCCAAGTGACTGGTCTCACACTAGCTGGCCAAGTGACTGGTCTGATACTAACTGGCCAAGTGACTGGTCTCACACTAACTGGCCAAGTGACTGGTCTGATACTTGCTGGCCAAGTGACTGGTCTGACACAAACTGGCCAGTGACTGGTCTGACACCAACTGGCCAAATGACTGGTCTAACAGTACATGGTCACGTGTCTGGTCTGATACTAGACGGCCAAGTGACTGGTCTGACACTCTGGTCAAGTGTCTCTGATCAACTGGCCAAGTGACTGGTCTGATACTAGCTGGCCAAGTGACTGGTCTGGCACTACATGTTCATATGACTGGTCTGATACTAACTGGCCAAGTGACTGGTCTGATACTAGTAGCCAAGTGACTAGTCTGGCACTACATGTTCATATGACTGGTCTGATACTAACTGGCCCAGTGACTGGTCTGACACTAACTGGCCAAGTGACTGGTCTGATACTAACTGGCCAAGTGACCGGTCTGACACTAGCTGGCCAAGTCCCTGGCCTGACACTAGCTGGCCATGTGAATTATCTCACACTACAGATTCAAGTGACTGGTCTGACACTACTGGCGTGACTGGTCTGACACTACCTGGCCAAGTGACTCATCTGACACTAGCTGGCCAAATGAATGGTCTGACACTAGCTGGCCAAGTGACTGGTCTGACACTACATAGTCACGTGACTGGTCTGACAGTGCATAGTCAAGTGACTAGTCTGACACTGCCTAGCAATAACTCGTCTGACACTAGCTGACCAGTGAATGGTCTGACACTAGCTGGCCAAGTGACTGTCTGACACTAGCTGGCCAAGTGACTGGTCTGACACTAGCTGCCCAAATGACTAGTCAGAAACTACCTGGCCAAGTGACTGGTCTGGCACTACCTGGCCAAGTGACTCGTCTGACACTAGCTGGCCAAGGTGACTGGTCTGACACTACATAGTCACGGGACTTAGTCTGATAGTGCATAGTCAAGAGACTGGTCTGACACTGCATTCCCAAGTGACTGGTCTGACACTACCTGGCTAAGTGACTGGTCTGACACTACCTGGCCAAGTGACTCGTCTGACACTAGCTGGCCAAGGTGACTGGTCTGACACTAGCTGGCCAAGAGACTGGCCTGACACTGCCTGGCCAAGTGACTAGGCTGACACTAGCTGGCCAAGTGACTAGTCTGACGCCACCTGGCCAAGTAACTGATCTGACGCTACCTGGTAAAGTAACTGGTTTGACACTAGCTGGCCAATGACCGAACTGACACTACCTGGTGTGACACATGCTGGCAAAGTGACTGACCTTACACTAACTGGCCAAGTGACTGGTCTGACACTAGCCGGCCAACTGACAGGGTTTGACACTAGCTGGCCAAGTGAGTGGGTTTCACGCTAACTGGCCCAAGTGACTGGTTTGACACTAACTGGCCAAATACAGGGTTTGACACTAGTTGGCCAACTGACAGGGTCTGACACTGCCTGCTCAAGTGACTGGTCTGACATTAACTGACCAAATGACTGGACTGACACTAGCTGGCCAATTGACAGCGTTTGACACTAGATGGCCAAGTGAGTGGGTCTGACGCTAACTGGCCAAGTGAGTGGGTCTCACACTAACTGACCGAGTGACTGGTTTGACACTAGCTGGCCAAGTGACTGGTCTGACACTAGCTGGCCAATTGACAGGGTTTGACACTAGATGGCCAAGTGAGTGGGTCTGACGCTAACTGGCCAAGTGAATGGGTCTCACACTAACTGGCCGAGTGACTGGTCTGACACTAACTGACCAACTGACAGGGTTTGACACTAGCTGGCCAAGTGAGTAGGTCTGGTCGTGGCTTAGAGTCGAAGCTTCCGATAGGCAATTAGCAACTGGTGGTGAGAGTTGCTTAACTCTGTACACCGCCTGACCCAGAACCAGAGGACGACCAGCCACTGATGGAGCAATGCATTCTGTGGTGATTGTTATGTATAGCCATCACTGGTGCTCTACCTCTGCACCTCATGCCGTGTCTTCTAGCACTTCTTCTTCCTCCTCTCTTCTGTTTTACGCTCTCCCTTATATTTTTGCTCCATCTTCCCATACACACAAACAACTCTCCCCCAAACCATCCACTGAACCCCTACATAGACCTCCCAGACACACACACACTCACAAATAATTTCATATTACCCATCAAAACTCAACAAGTATCCAACCATCCTTACACAATCACCTCATCCATTCATCCACCCATCCATCCATTCATCCATCCTTACACAAACACCTCTCAATTCATCCGCCCGATCCACCGTGCACAAACACCTCATCCCTCCATCCCACCATCCATCCCCTCCACCATCACACACATGGTGAAGAGACATCAATAAGGAATAAGAAAAGAAAGATAAAGAGAGAAGAGACCCCGGGCAGTAAAACACCTTCTCCATTTCCGTGTCCAGAGACGGAAAGTTGTGTGATCGACGCAGGACTTGGCCTTGTCTTACAAATGGCTCTCTGTACCCAACTTCTTCCTTACACTGAAAACGTATTGGGGATCTGCACGCTTTCTCTTTAATATTGGAGAAAAATTAAGGATGACAGTGAAAGCAGTTCATAGTTGTTTACATTCTCGATGCAAAGAAAGGCAAGTAGCTTTTCCTGTGACCATTGAAACGATTTTACTTATTCTTCAGTGAAAGTTTATTGAGGTTTCACCTTTTCTCTTTATTGAGGAAAAGAATTAATGTTAACATTGAAACAGTTCATATTTACTTCCTTGTTGCAAAGCGAAAGGTAAGTAGCTTTCACTTTGACCATTGAAGCGATTATACCTATTCTTCAGAGTGAAAGTTTATATGGAAAATTTCTGCTTTCTCTTTAATACTGGAGAAAGTTAATGTTCCCAGAGAAAGCTATTTATAGCTGAATCTTGATCAAATGAGAAAGGTTGTTTATAATCTTGATGCAAAGAAAAAGGTGCCTGAAAGTACAGTTGCTTTCCATGTGAATGTTAGGTGTTAGGTTAGGTTGAGGTGAGGTTAGGTTAGGTCAGGTTAGGTTTGGTTAAGTTAGGTTAGGTTAGGTTATGTTAGGTTAGATTATGTTTGGCTGGATTACATTAGATTATGGTAGGTTATGATAGATTAGGTTAGCTTAGCTTTTGGATGAGTAATGTTAAGTTGTATTTGCTGGGGGGGCTAATCTTAGGTGATCCGAAAATTTTAATACCTTTGCTCTCCCAGAACTGCAACAAGATGGACGAAGATGGATAAAGTATTTTTTTCTACATGACTTTAAAACGGTTTCCTCAGTGAAAACGTATTAGAGATTCTATGCTTTCTCTTCTTCCGTAATGGAGAAAGGATTAATGTGGGCGGTGAGGTGAGTTCATCACTGTTTGATTTGCAGAGACGTGACCTAAATTCGCATTGGTGAACGAAGAATTTTATTCAAGTTTCTTCACATTGAAAGTTTATTAAGGATCACACTTTCACGTCCCTAATAGTGTAGGGGAATTAAAGATGACATTGAAACCAGTTATCACCTGTTGGTATCTTTCCATATGACCATAAAAAGATTTGTAAACTCTTTTCTATTCCTAAAGAGAAAATTTTCAACTTTCATTTTCTACACTGGAAGAAAATTCACGACATATTGCAAACAGCTCATACTTGTTGACATGCAACGATGCACTCTCAATTCTGGTTGATGCAACGAGAAAGATACGCATCTTTCATTTGATCAGAAAACTGATTCCATAACTTTTCTCTCCAGGTGAAAGTGTGCTAAGATTCCACACTTTCTCTTTGTATTGGAGAAAAGAATAAATAATGAGACTGAAAGCAGTTCATCGTGCATCGATTTTCCATGATGTTCTTTAGTTCTGGCTGATAGACCGAGGAGGAGAGAGAGAGAGAGATGTAACTAGGAGCATGCACACACACACACACACACAATAAGATCAACGTACAGACAACCTCCTTTACGCTGGGATTAGGTGATCAACTAGCTCTCTTACATAGACTGTTCATCGCTTATTGGTCGTAAGTGAACGAGAAACTGAATCTTGCGTGGCTGTTCAGGGCGTTACGGTGACTGTTGAAAACTTGGCATTACGGCACTATTGGGTTGTTTTCTCCTCATGAATGGTCAAAGTCCGGTCGTTTACTGCATGGCTGCCACTCTGTGTGACCCCATAACGACCTCTTCTAATGTTTTAGTTCATTCGTTTAACCCTGACTGTGTAGCATTCTGGCCCCATGTGATGTGGCTCCTGGTATTATGGCTACTGTGCACTTCTTCTGGTTCAATTGATTGTATAACACCAGTCTTTTATCTATATAGTGCAGATTTATTATTTTTCTGTATGTGTGACCTGTTAGGGTGCTGTGAGGATCATCATACAGCACACCATTTTCGTTAACGATTTCTTCCAGTTTCACTTTTTTTTTGTATAATAAATTCAAAATTTACTGTATAATTTCAATCATTCTATCTGTATTTTTCTTCTACACAAATCATAAGTTACGAAATTTTTTAAAATTAGTCAGTTGTAGTGTAAGGAGGAAGAGAGAGAGAGAGAGGCCTGAGCGAGCTTCATAATAAGATAATACCAAGGCAGGGATAGGTTATAAATAACCCAAGTAATATAAGGGTTATGGAGCCGTCCTCAGAGATAATTAATCTAACTTTCCATCATTGTCTTAAGACTTAGTATATTAGAAGAGCGATGGGGAGACATGAGAGGGGGGAAAAGAGATAGAGAAATATAGAGTGATGAGAGTAAAGGAATACGAGTTAGAGGAGAGGAAGTGTGTAAGGGTGAGAGAAAGAGCGAAGTGAGTAACAAGAGATAAAAAAAGTAAATAGTAAGAGTATAAACTTGAGACAAGATAAAAAAGTGATCAGTTATTACATCAGGGACAACACACGAGGCAGTAGGTGAACAATAACATCGTCTTAATCTCACAAAATTCTCTCTTTTCATCGTCAGGTTCACATCTAATATCAAGGGGCATTAGTTTCCTCATTAATAGTTAACGCCAACACAAACTAACTTACACTCGTCTGAATTTTTTTGTTCCTATTTACAGTCATCAAAAAATTAAGCTTTAAATATTATATATCAAATCTGGCCATTGTTTATCAGTGACTATACATTTTACCTTTCTGTATTGTTTAAGCAACATCTTTTAAAAGATAGAAATATACACAACGACAGATACACAAACTGTATTCAGTTAGATACATAAAACTAGACACATACACAGTTATATATATACACACACACACACACACACACACACACACACACACACACACACACACACATATATATATATATATATATATATATATATATATATATATATATATATATATATATATATATATATATATATATATATATATATATATATGTATATATAGGGGTGTTTTTAATTTATTCACCTGATTATTATGAAGCTCAATGTATTTGGCAGGACTGCTACCAGTGTGAATTGTGTCAGTACAGCAGAGTACAATGGCGACGTGAAGAAGACAGCACTGCATGTGCTGTGGGTGTGGGAAACCAAATCTCCAGTTACTGTACAGAGATGTTTACGACGTGAATTCCCGAAATATCCACCAACAGAGCAATCACTCAGGCGATGGCTGAAACACTTTCAAGAAACTGTCAGTGATGGTCCCATTCCGTGGCCTCTTCGTTCCTATGGATTTCTTTTTAGTGGGTTACGTTAAGGACAAGGTGTAAGTGAAAAAGTTTAATAACATCACAGAGTTAAGACACCGGATTGAAGAAGCTCTCGCTTCCATCACGCTAGACATGCTTCATAACACCTGGAATGAAATCGGCTACCGTCTTGATATTCTACGTGCTACCAAAGGGGCCCACGTGGAGATTTAATGAAGTGCAGTTATGTGTGCAAAATACATGCAAAAAGATCACCTGAGTTGCTTTATTAATTGCAGCCAACCGTTTTATGATAAATTTTACAGTAAAATTTTGATTGAGCTTCATAATAATCAGGTGAATAACACAAATGAGCTACACTCATACTGAAGATAAAGAGAAACAGAGGCAATAATTAAATTCCAACAGACACAACAGACACAACAAACACATAATGAGACGAACAAAGACGCCAGAAACATGAACACGGAGAGATAGTGAGTAAGATTAACCATTTAAGATATATGATTTAATCCCTTTAGAATTATATATCGTTTAAACCACCTTCACCAGTGGCTTAACATCTGACAGAAAACAGAGAAATATATAGAAGCATAGAGTAGATAGCCAGAGAGAAAGTGTGTGTGTGTGTGAAAAATTCAGATAAATAAAGATAGCACACGTCAGATATCAACAGGCAGGGATAACATACTCAGCTTCAGATGATAACAGTGAGATAAACAACCTTTCTTCCCCTCACCCTGCATAATTATCCCTAAAGTACAGGTGATATTCCCCACCAGCGATGATCCTGACTCCAGTATGAGCTATACTCTCTCTCTCTCTCTCTCTCTCGTCCTTCACATCCTCGCAGCTCCTCATCTATAAAGGGGCTTTTTCTCTCCAGATATTGTGCGTCGTGGTCCCACATTTTACAAGGAAGGCTTTCAATATTTTCCACACACCTCTCTGGCAAGATTATCTTCACACGAGCGGTGGTACATACTGTATGTATACTCGCAAGTATATACAAAATCGCCATTGTCTACATTCTCTTAAGTGCACACATATATACATACATACTAAAAAACAGTATATGTCTTAAGAAGTAATGGTTTTCATTTGGGTTGAAAAATACTTCTTTTCTGTATAGGGCAACTCATATATGTAAACAGCGCGTGCGCACACGTGTACATACATACATACATGCATACAAACATACATACATACATACATACATTGAATGTAGAAGTCCGCGTGCTTTATTGGGCTCATGAAATATATATGGATCCTCGTGTTTCGAAGCCGGATTTGGTAAAACGTTACTCTGACCACCTACGTGATACGGGTCGTTCCCATTAGAGGTTCACGGCGCCATAAGCTCGTTGAACAGGCTTTGTGTGAAATATGACAGTCTAGGACTGCTTTTAGTATCCTGGTGGTCCAGAGGTAGCGTTCCCCGGTCACAGTCATGGGCTCGTGGGCCGTGGGTTCGAATCCTGGCGGGTTGAGGTGTTGATTGTATGTAGAAGTCCGCGTGCTTTATTGGGCTATTGAAATACATACATACATACATAAATACATCAATACATACATACACACACACATTTATACATACATACATACTTCATCCTTGACCACCGACGCGTCAAGACGCACCTGGCGCTGCTCTAGCAGCAGCCACGTCAACTATTATGTTGGCCCATACCAACTCCCTCCCCTAGACCTTCCTCCCCACCGGAATATCAACAAGTTCTCGCCAGAAGTTACTATTTCATTTGGGAAAGGAATGCAACCAGTGTTGAATAGTGGTGAACAGTGCTTAAGTCAGTGAAAAACAACTCGGCAGTCAGAGTTGAGTCTTACCCAAGCTAACCTTCACACAGTGAGGTCCGAGGTACCCAGTGATAATTCCCCTGAGACTCCACGATGGGGAGGCCTGGGACCACAACTCACTCACTTGAGTGAGTGAGGTCCTGTGACACCAGACCACGTGGTGTCCCCATGATGCTACGACACCACGTAGTGAATGAGTTGCTACAGCATCATGTGAGGTTCCTCATAACACCATCTGTGAGGGAATTACGACACCACATGATACCCCTCATAGCACCATCATTGAGGGAATTACTACATCATGTGATGCCCCTCATAACACCATCTGTGAGGGATTATTACACCACATCAGGCCCCTCATAACACCATCTGTGAGGGATTTACTACACCGCATCATGTCCCTCATACACCATCTGTGAGGGAATTACTACATCATCAGGCCCCTCATAACACCATCTGTGAGGGAGTTACTACACTATGTGTCTGCTGTTCAACACCTCAGCTCACATGATCTACGTGACCCCCGCTGTAAACATTAATCTGTATGTTCACTGTATGTTCCTTCACCTTTCTCGAATGAAGGCTTTTGTTAAACCACCAATGTTTATAATAAGTCATTTATGTCCAATGTATATTTTCAACCTTCCGGCTGCAGAGCTTTTCAATAAACCGTTTATTATTATTATTATTATTATTAATAATATTATTATTATACACATATACTGTATATATATATATATATATATATATATATATATATATATATATATATATATATATATATATATATATATATATATATAAGTAAATCACTGGTGATCTAGGTATATGCTGATAACCAAGGAAAGAAGAAACACGAGTTCAAGCGCTTGAAATTCACATCTTCAGGTGAGTACAGACTAAAGAGAAATACAAACCAAGGTGTATGATAATAGAGGAGGGTGAGACCAGGTCCACAATGGCTGGTATTAGGTAATGACCCTACTAATCTTTAAATAATGCAACAACAGGGTCAGGTCAGATGGTAAGGTGACCTGACCTTCTCACCTGGTTACAAATCTTCTAATTACAAAATTGTCCAGTTTGTACATGCCATTACTCAAATTCATGTTGAATGCTTCAATGTTC